>NW_027362294.1:0-128913 GCF_039654945.1 Dendrobates tinctorius
ATTATCTGCTGAGTGGAGAGGTAAACTCCTCTATATTATCATTATCTGCTGAGTGGAGAGGTAATCTCCTCTATATTATCACTATCTGCTGAGCGGAGAGTGGAGAGTCAGGGCGGAGCCCGCCCACTGCACCTGCATCTCATTAGCATATCATTTCCATTATGGAGGTTGCTAAAACGAGAAACTGATTTCTGCAGTAAAATAAAGAATCAGCGATAAAATACTGATGGCGGCTTCTCTCTCCCACTGTCTGTCCATACAGGATTACATCATAGTGAGGAAACCGTCCGACGACCGTGAGACTCCCATCATCTACCACCACGAGCCTGGACGACGGAGACCCACCGCAATCCCTCCCCCGCACTCTCCATCCCCTGAGGAGAAGATCCTACAACTCACCACCAAGATCACTGAGCTGCTGACCGGAGAGGTGACTGCTGGGAGATTATACAGTGTACACTGGAGGATTCTGGGTGATGAGAGGAGACTGCTGGGAGATTATACAGTATACACTGGAGGATTCTGGGTGATGAGAGGAGACTGCTGGGAGATTATACAGTGTACACTGGAGGATTCTGGGTGATGAGAGGAGACTGCTGGGAGATTATACAGTATACACTGGAGGATTCTGGGTGATGAGAGGAGACTGCTGGGAGATTATACAGTGTACACTGGAGGATTCTGGGTGATGAGTGGAGACTGCTGGGAGATTATACAGTATACACTGGAGGATTCTGGGTGATGAGTGGAGACTGCTGGGAGATTATACAGTGTACACTGGAGGATTCTGGGTGATGAGAGGAGACTGCTGGGAGATTATACAGTATACACTGGAGGATTCTGGGTGATGAGAGGAGACTGCTGGGAGATTATACAGTGTACACTGGGGGATTCTGGATGATGAGAGGAGACTGCTGGGAGATTATACAGTATACACTGGAGGATTCTGGATGATGAGAGGAGACTGCTGGGAGATTATACAGTGTACACTGGAGGATTCTGGGTGATGAGAGGAGACTGCTGGGAGATTATACAGTGTACACTGGAGGATTCTGGGTGATGAGAGGAGACTGGTGGGAGATTATACAGTATACACTGGAGGATTTTGGGGGATGAGAGGAGACTACTGGGAGATTATACAGTATACACTGGAGGATTCTGGGTGATGAGAGGAGACTGCTGGGAGATTATACAGTATACACTGGAGGATTCTGGATGATGAGAGGAGACTGCTGGGAGATTATACAGTATACACTGGAGGATTCTGGATGATGAGAGGATACTGCTGGGAGATTATACAGTGTACACTGGAGGATTCTGGATGATGAGAGGAGACTGGTGGGAGATTATACAGTATACACTGGAGGATTTTGGGGGATGAGAGGAGACTACTGGGAGATTATACAGTATACACTGGAGGATTCTGGGTGATGAGAGTAGACTGCTGGGAGATTATACAGTATACACTGGGGGATTCTGGATGATGAGAGGAGACTGGTGGGAGATTATACAGTGTACACTGGAGGATTTTGGGGGATGAGAGGAGACTGGTGGGAGATTATACAGTATACACTGGAGGATTCTGGGTGATGAGAGTAGACTGCTGGGAGATTATACAGTATACACTGGGGGATTCTGGATGATGAGAGGAGACTGGTGGGAGATTATACAGTGTACACTGGAGGATTCTGGGTGATGAGAGTAGACTGCTGGGATATTATACAGTATACACTGGAGGATTCTGGATGATGAGAGGAGACTGGTGGGAGATTATACAGTGTACACTGGAGGATTTTGGGGGATGAGAGGAGACTGCTGGGAGATTATACAGTATACACTGGGGGATTCTGGATGATGAGAGGAGACTGGTGGGAGATTATACAGTGTACACTGGAGGATTCTGGGTGATGAGAGTAGACTGCTGGGAGATTATACAGTATACACTGGGGGATTCTGGATGATGAGAGGAGACTGGTGGGAGATTATACAGTGTACACTGGAGGATTTTGGGGGATGAGAGGAGACTGGTGGGAGATTATACAGTATACACTGGAGGATTCTGGGTGATGAGAGTAGACTGCTGGGAGATTATACAGTATACACTGGGGGATTCTGGATGATGAGAGGAGACTGGTGGGAGATTATACAGTGTACACTGGAGGATTCTGGATGATGAGAGGAGACTGGTGGGAGATTATACAGTATACACTGGAGGATTTTGGGGGATGAGAGGAGACTACTGGGAGATTATACAGTATACACTGGAGGATTCTGGGTGATGAGAGTAGACTGCTGGGAGATTATACAGTATACACTGGGGGATTCTGGATGATGAGAGGAGACTGGTGGGAGATTATACAGTGTACACTGGAGGATTTTGGGGGATGAGAGGAGACTGGTGGGAGATTATACAGTATACACTGGAGGATTCTGGGTGATGAGAGTAGACTGCTGGGAGATTATACAGTATACACTGGGGGATTCTGGATGATGAGAGGAGACTGGTGGGAGATTATACAGTGTACACTGGAGGATTCTGGGTGATGAGAGTAGACTGCTGGGAGATTATACAGTATACACTGGGGGATTCTGGATGATGAGAGGAGACTGGTGGGAGATTATACAGTGTACACTGGAGGATTTGGGGGGATGAGAGGAGACTGGTGGGAGATTATACAGTATACACTGGAGGATTCTGGGTGATGAGAGTAGACTGCTGGGAGATTATACAGTATACACTGGGGGATTCTGGATGATGAGAGGAGACTGGTGGGAGATTATACAGTATACACTGGAGGATTCTGGGTGATGATAGTAGACTGCTGGGAGATTATACAGTATACACTGGGGGATTTTGGGGGATGAGAGGAGACTGCTGGGAGATGATACAGTATACACTGGAGGATTCTGGGTGATGAGAGGAGACTGCTGGGAGATTATACAGTATACACTGGAGGATTTTGGGAGATGAGAGGAGACTACTGGGAGATGATACAGTATACACTGGAGGATTTTGGGGGATGAGAGGAGACTGCTGGGAGATGATACAGTATACACTGGAGGATTCTGGATGATGAGAGGAGACTGCTGGGAGATGATACAGTATACACTGGAGGATTCTGGGTGATGAGAGGAGACTGCTGGGAGATGATACAGTATACACTGGAGGATTCTGGGTGATGAGAGGAGACTGCTGGGAGATTATACAGTATACACTGGAGGATTTTGGGGGATGAGAGGAGACTACTGGGAGATTATACAGTATACACTGGAGGATTCTGGGTGATGAGAGTAGACTGCTGGGAGATTATACAGTATACACTGGAGGATTCTGGGTGATGAGAGGAGACTGGTGGGAGATTATACAGTATACACTGGAGGATTCTGGATGATGAGAGTAGACTGCTGGGAGATTATACAGTATACACTGGAGGATTCTGGATGATGAGAGGAGACTGGTGGGAGATTATACAGTATACACTGGAGGATTCTGGATGATGAGAGGAGACTGCTGGGAGATTATACAGTATACACTGGAGGATTTTGGGGGATGAGAGGAGACTGCTGGGAGATGATACAGTATACACTGGAGGATTCTGGATGATGAGAGGAGACTGCTGGGAGATGATACAGTATACACTGGAGGATTCTGGGTGATGAGAGGAGACTGGTGGGAGATTATACAGTATACACTGGAGGATTCTGGGTGATGAGAGGAGACTGCTGGGAGATGATACAGTGTACACTGGAGGATTCTGGGTGATGAGAGGAGACTGCTGGGATATTATACAGTATACACTGGAGGATTCTGGGTGATGAGAGGAGACTGCTGGGAGATTATACAGTATACACTGGGGGATTCTGGGTGATGAGAGGAGACTGCTGGGAGATTATACAGTGTACACTGGAGGATTCTGGATGATGAGAGGAGACTGCTGGGAGATTATACAGTATACACTGGAGGATTTTGGGGGATGAGAGGAGACTGCTGGGAGATGATACAGTATACACTGGAGGATTCTGGATGATGAGAGGAGACTGCTGGGAGATGATACAGTATACACTGGAGGATTCTGGGTGATGAGAGGAGACTGCTGGGAGATGATACAGTATACACTGGAGGATTCTGGGTGATGAGAGGAGACTGCTGGGAGATTATACAGTATACACTGGAGGATTCTGGGTGATGAGAGGAGACTGCTGGGAGATTATACAGTGTACACTGGAGGATTCTGGATGATGAGAGGAGACTGCTGGGAGATTATACAGTATACACTGGAGGATTTTGGGGGATGAGAGGAGACTGCTGGGAGATGATACAGTATACACTGGAGGATTCTGGATGATGAGAGGAGACTGCTGGGAGATGATACAGTATACACTGGAGGATTCTGGGTGATGAGAGGAGACTGCTGGGAGATGATACAGTATACACTGGAGGATTCTGGGTGATGAGAGGAGACTGCTGGGAGATTATACAGTATACACTGGAGGATTTTGGGGGATGAGAGGAGACTACTGGGAGATTATACAGTATACACTGGAGGATTCTGGGTGATGAGAGTAGACTGCTGGGAGATTATACAGTATACACTGGAGGATTCTGGATGATGAGAGGAGACTGCTGGGAGATTATACATTATACACTGGAGGATTCTGGGTGATGAGAGGAGACTGCTGGGAGATTATACAGTATACACTGGAGGATTCTGGGTGATGAGAGGAGACTGCTGGGAGATTATACAGTGTACACTGGGGGATTCTGGATGATGAGAGGAGACTGCTGGGAGATTATACAGTATACACTGGAGGATTCTGGGTGATGAGAGGAGACTGCTGGGAGATTATACAGTGTACACTGGGGGATTCTGGATGATGAGAGGAGACTGCTGGGAGATTATACAGTATACACTGGGGGATTCTGGGTGATGAGAGGAGACTGCTGGGAGATTATACAGTGTACACTGGGGGATTCTGGATGATGAGAGGAGACTGCTGGGAGATTATACAGTATACACTGGAGGATTCTGGATGATGAGAGGAGACTTCTGGGAGATTATACAGTGTACACTGGGGGATTCTGGATGATGAGAGGAGACTGCTGGGAGATTATACAGTATACACTGGAGGATTCTGGATGATGAGAGGAGACTGCTGGGAGATTATACAGTATACACTGGGGGATTCTGGGTGATGAGAGGAGACTGCTGGGAGATTATACAGTATACACTGGAGGATTCTGGGTGATGAGAGGAGACTGCTGGGAGATTATACAGTATACACTGGAGGATTCTGGATGATGAGAGGAGACTGCTGGGAGATGATACAGTATACACTGGAGGATTCTGGATGTTGAGAGGAGACTGCTGGGAGATGATACAGTATACACTGGAGGATTCTGGATGTTGAGAGGAGACTGCTGGGAGATGATACAGTATACACTGGAGGATTTTGGGTGATGAGAGGAGACTGCTGGGAGATTATACAGTATACACTGGAGGATTCTGGGTGATGAGAGGAGACTGCTGGGAGATTATACAGTATACACTGGAGGATTTTGGGGGATGAGAGGAGACTGCTGGGAGATTATACAGTATACACTGGAGGATTTTGGGTGATGAGAGGAGACTGCTGGGAGATTATACAGTATACACTGGAGGATTTTGGGGGATGAGAGGAGACTGCTGGGAGATTATACAGTATACACTGGAGGATTCTGGATGATGAGAGGAGACTGCTGGGAGATGATACAGTATACACTGGAGGATTTTGGGGGTTGAGAGGAGACTGCTGGGAGATTATACAGTATACACTGGAGGATTCTGGATGATGAGAGGAGACTGCTGGGAGATTATACAGTATACACTGGAGGATTTTGGGGGATGAGAGGAGACTGCTGGGAGATTATACAGTATACACTGGAGGATTCTGGATGATGAGAGGAGACTGCTGGGAGATGATACAGTATACACTGGAGGATTTTGGGTGATGAGAGGAGACTGCTGGGAGATTATACAGTATACACTGGAGGATTCTGGGTGATGAGAGGAGACTGCTGGGAGATTATACAGTATACACTGGAGGATTTTGGATGTTGAGAGGAGACTGCTGGGAGATGATACAGTATACACTGGAGGATTTTGGGTGATGAGAGGAGACTGCTGGGAGATTATACAGTATACACTGGAGGATTCTGGATGATGAGAGGAGACTGCTGGGAGATGATACAGTATACACTGGAGGATTCTGGGTGATGAGAGGAGACTGCTGGGAGATTATACAGTGTACACTGGGGGATTCTGGATGATGAGAGGAGACTGCTGGGAGATTATACAGTATACACTGGAGGATTTTGGGGGATGAGAGGAGACTGCTGGGAGATTATACAGTATACACTGGAGGATTCTGGGTGATGAGAGGAGACTGCTGGGAGATTATACAGTATACACTGGAGGATTCTGGATGATGAGAGGAGACTGCTGGGAGATTATACAGTATACACTGGAGGATTTTGGGGGATGAGAGGAGACTGCTGGGAGATTATACAGTATACACTGGAGGATTCTGGGTGATGAGAGGAGACTGCTGGGAGATTATACAGTATACACTGGAGGATTCTGGGTGATGAGAGGAGACTGCTGGGAGATTATACAGTATACACTGGAGGATTCTGGGTGATGAGAGGAGACTGCTGGGAGATTATACAGTATACACTGGAGGATTCTGGGTGATGAGAGGAGACTGCTGGGAGATTATACAGTATACACTGGAGGATTCTGGGTGATGAGAGGAGACTGCTGGGAGATTATACAGTATACACTGGAGGATTCTGGGTGATGAGAGGAGACTGCTGGGAGATTATACAGTATACACTGGAGGATTCTGGGTGATGAGAGGAGACTGCTGGGAGATTATACAGTATACACTGGAGGATTCTGGGTGATGAGAGGAGACTACTGGGAGATTATACAGTATACACTGGAGGATTTTGGGGGATGAGAGGAGACTGCTGGGAGATTATACAGTATACACTGGAGGATTCTGGGTGATGAGAGGAGACTGCTGGGAGATTATACAGTATACACTGGAGGATTCTGGGTGATGAGAGGAGACTGGTGGGAGATTATACAGTGTACACTGGAGGATTTTGGGGGATGAGAGGAGACTACTGGGAGATTATACAGTATACACTGGAGGATTCTGGATGATGAGAGGAGACTGCTGGGAGATTATACAGTGTACACTGGAGGATTTTGGGGGATGAGAGGAGACTACTGGGAGATTATACAGTATACACTGGAGGATTCTGGGTGATGAGAGGAGACTGCTGGGAAATTATACAGTATACACTGGAGGATTCTGGGTGATGAGAGGAGACTGCTGGGAGATTATACAGCAGTGGTCCCCAACCTTTTTTGCACCAGGGACCGGTTTCAAGCAAGACCATTCTTCCATGGCCCGGCAGGGCGGGGATGGAGGTGTGGCAGGGGCGGGGCTTTGGTCATAAGGGGGCGGGACTATGGACACGGTTGTAGTGTAGCAGTGCATACTTATAATTAAATAACATTTATAATGTGACTCAACTCACCATAGGTTTTGAATGAGTGCTCCATCACCCCCTTCTCCCCATCATTGCCTTCACCCCATCACTCCCCTCTCCCCATCATTGCCTTCACCCCATCACTCCCTTCTCCCCATCATTGTCTTCAGCCCATCACTCCCTTCTCTCCATCATTGCCTTCACCCCATCACTCCCCTCTCCCCATCATTGCCTTCACCCCATCACTCCCTTCTCTCCATCATTGCCTTCACCCCATCACTCCCCTCTCCCCATCATTGCCTTCACCCCATCACTCCCCTCTCCCCATCATTACCTTCACCCCATCACTCCCTTCTCCCCATCACTGCCTTCACCCCATCACTGCTGTCTCCCCATCACTCCCTTCTCCCCATCACTCCCTTCTCCCCATCACTCCCTTCTCCCCATCACTCCCTTCTCCCCATCACTCCCTTCTCCCCATCACTCCCCTCTCCCCATCATTACCTTCACCCCATCACTCCCTTCTCCCCATCATTGTCTTCAGCCCATCACTCCCTTCTCTCCATCATTGTCTTCACCCCATCACTCCCTTCACCCCATCATTGTCTTCACCCCATCACTCCCTTCACCCCATCATTGCCTTCACCCCATCACTCCCCTCTCCCCATCATTGCCTTCACCCCATCACTCCCTTCTCCCCATCATTGCCTTCAGCCCATCACTCCCCTCTCCCCATCATTACCTTCACCCCATCACTCCCTTCTCCCCATCATTGCCTTCTCACTCCCTTCTCCCCATCATTGCCTTCACCCCATCACTCCCTTCTACCCATCATTACCTTCACCCCATCACTCCCTTCTACCCATCATTACCTTCACCCCATCACTCCCTTCTCCCCATCATTGCCTTCACCCCATCACTCCCCTCTCCCCATCATTGCCTTCACCCCATCACTCCCTTCTCCCCATCATTGTCTTCAGCCCATCACTCCCTTCTCCCCATCACTCCCTTCACCCCATCACTCCCTTCTCCCCATCATTGCCTTCACCCCATCACTCCCCTCTCCCCATCATTGCCTTCACCCCATCACTCCCCTCTCCCCATCACTGCTGTCTCTCCATCACTCCCCTCATGTCCTTCTCCTCATGTCCCCATCTCCTCCAGGGCCAGGCTACACAAACACAGACCAACACACACACACACACAGACACCACCTCTCTCCTCTCACCTGCCCGCCGCCCGCGCTTCCTCGCTCTGACACAGCAGCGGCCGCGCTCCTCTCTGTGTCAGTCAGAGACAGGAAGCGCGGGCGGCGGGCAGGAAGCTGGACGCAGTGGACGGGTCCTTGCAGCTCCGCTCCTGCTATTCCCTCCTGCAGGCAGCGGAGCTGCTTGGATCGCTCCCTGCCGCCGCTACACACGCCGCCCCAGCCCCCGCTACGCCACTGACCGCCCCTGGCTCCCCTTGTGTCCGCGGACCGGCAAGGGCACTGCAGCGGCCCGGTGCTGGGCCGCGGACCGGCGGTTGGGGACCCCTGTTATACAGTATACACTGGAGGATTCTGGGTGATGAGAGGAGACTGGTGGGAGATTATACAGTATACACTGGGGGATTCTGGATGATGAGAGGAGACGGCTGGGAGATTATACAGTATACACTGGAGGATTCTGGGTGATGAGAGGAGACTGCTGGGAGATTATACAGTGTACACTGGAGGATTCTGGGTGATGAGAGGAGACTGCTGGGAGATTATACAGTATACACTGGAGGATTTTGGGGGATGAGAGGAGACTGCTGGGAGATTATACAGTATACACTGGAGGATTCTGGGTGATGAGAGGAGACTGCTGGGAGATTATACAGTATACACTGGAGGATTCTGGGTGATGAGAGGAGACTGCTGGGAGATTATACAGTATACACTGGAGGATTCTGGGTGATGAGAGGAGACTGCTGGGAGATTATACAGTATACACTGGAGGATTCTGGGTGATGAGAGGAGACTGCTGGGAGATTATACAGTATACACTGGAGGATTCTGGGTGATGAGAGGAGACTGCTGGGAGATTATACAGTATACACTGGAGGATTCAGGGTGATGAGAGGAGACTGCTGGGAGATTATACAGTATACACTGGAGGATTCTGGATGATGAGAGGAGACTGCTTGGAGATTATACAGTGTACACTGGGGGATTCTGGGTGATGAGAGGAGACTGCTGGGAGATTATACAGTGTACACTGGAGGATTCTGGGTGATGAAAGGAGACTGCTGGGAGATTATACAGTATACACTGGAGGATTCTGGGTGATGAGAGGAGACTGCTGAGAGATTACACCGTGTACACTGGAGGATTCTGGGTGATGAGAGGAGACTGTTGGGAGATTATACAGTGTACACTGGGGGATTCTGGGTGATGTGAGGAGACTGCTGGGAGATTATACAGTATACACTGGAGGATTCTGGGTGATGAGAGGAGACTGTTGGGAGATTATACAGTATACACTGGAGGATTCTGGGTGATGAGAGGAGACTGTTGGGAGATTATACAGTATACACTGGAGGATTCTGGGTGATGAGAGGAGACTGTTGGGAGATTATACAGTATACACTGGAGGATTCTGGGTGATGAGAGGAGACTGCTGGGAGATTATACAGTATACTCTGGAGGATTCTGGGTGATGAGAGGAGACTGCTGGGAGATTATACAGTATACACTGAAGGATTCTGGGTGATGAGTGGAGACTGCTGGGAGATTATACAGTATACACTGGAGGATTCTGGGTGATGAGAGGAGACTGTTGGGAGATTATACAGTATACACTGGAGGATTCTGGGTGATGAGAGGAGACTGCTGGGAGATTATACAGTATACACTGGAGGATTCTGGGTGATGAGAGGAGACTGCTGGGAGATTATACAGTATACTCTGGAGGATTCTGGGTGATGAGAGGAGACTGCTGGGAGATTATACAGTATACACTGAAGGATTCTGGGTGATGAGAGGAGACTGCTGGGAGATTATACAGTATACACTGGAGGATTCTGGGTGATGAGAGGAGACTGCTGGGAGATTACACCGTGTACACTGGAGGATTCTGGGTGATGAGAGGAGACTGTTGGGAGATTATACAGTGTACACTGGGGGATTCTGGGTGATGTGAGGAGACTGCTGGGAGATTATACAGTATACACTGGAGGATTCTGGGTGATGAGAGGAGACTGCTGGGAGATTACACAGTGTACACTGGAGGATTCTGGGTGATGTCTCTCTCTTTGGTTGTCAGGTTCCTCTCCGGTGTCAGGACGTCGCTCTCTATTTCTCCGTGGAGGAGTGGGATTATGTAGAAGGACACCGGGATCTGTACTCGGACGTTGTGGTGGAGAAGCTCCGGGTTCGTCCAGGTGAGTAGAGACGTGTGTATTGTACATTCTCACTGCGGGCTCTGGTGCTCTGGGGTCTTGTCTTGCCCGGTCATGTAGAAGCTCCCGGTTTCGGCTCTTACATCTGGTTCTGGTCCTACCTCTGCGGCGTGTCGGACGTGTCATTGTCGGGGTCGCCCGTCTCTACATGGCAGTGTGTGCCCTTATCTGATCTCCGCGGCCTCGATCCTTTCATCGCACACAGACAAGTGACCTTTATCAGCAGAGTAACTTGTATCTCTCCCTGATGGATCCTCTGCTTCTGGCTTCTTCAGGGACATGAAGCCTGGACCTCTGGATCTCTAGTCAGGTGTCTCTCCTTTTCATCCTCCTCATGCATCAAGAAATCGTTACAATAAAGTATCACTCCCCATACTACTATTGAAGCATATACCATGGTATGTAAAACTTTGGACACCCCTGGTCAAAATTGCTGTTGTGGACAGTTAAACAAGTTGCAGATGAAATGAGCTCTACAAGGACTACAGTTAGAGGTGAAACCTTACCTATGTATGTTAGGCAAAACAAATATATACAGTACAGACCAAAAGTTTGGACACACCTTCTCATTCAAAGAGTTTTCTTTATTTTCATGACTATGAAAATTGTAGATTCGCTCTGAAGGCATCAAAACTATGAATTACCACATGTGGAATTATATAATTAATAAAAAAGTGTGAAACAACTGAGAATATGTCTTATATTCTAGGTTCTTCACAGTAGCCACCTTTTGCTTTGATTACTGCTTTGCACACTCTTGGCATTCTCTTAATGAAATTCAAGAGGTAGTCACCGGAAATGGTCTTCCAACAGTCTTGAAGGAGTTCCCAGAGATGCTTAGCACTTGTTGGCCCTTTTCCCTTTACTCTGCGGTCCAGCTCACCCCAAACCATCTTGATTGGGTTCAGGTCTGGTGACTGTGGAGGCCAGGTCATCTGGCGTAGCACCCCATCACTCCTTCTTGGTCAGATAGCCCTTACACAGCCTGGAGGTGTGTTTGAGGTCATTGTCCTGTTGAAAAATAAATGATGGTTCAACTAAACGCAAACCGGATGGAATAGCATGCCGCTGCAAGATGCTGTGGTAGCCATGCTGGTTCAGTATGCCTTCAGTTTTGAATAAATCCCCAACAGTGTCACCAGCAAAGCACCCCCACACCATCACACCTCCTCCTCCATGCTTCACGGTGGGAACCAGGCATGTAGAGTCCATCCGTTCACCTTTTCTGCGTCGCACAAAGACACGGTGGTTGGAACCAGAGATCTCAAATTTGGACTCATCAGACCAAAGCACAGATTTCCACTGGTCTAATGTCCATTCCTTGTGTTCTTTAGCCCAAACAAGTCTCTTCTGCTTGTTGCCTGTCCTTAGCAGTGGTTTCCTAGCAGCTATTTTGCCATGAAGGCCTGCTGCACAAAGTCTCCTCTTAACAGTTGTTGTAGAGATGTGTCTGCTGCTAGAACTCTGTGTGGCATTGACCTGGTCTCTAATTTGAGCTGCTGTTAACCTGCGATTTCTGAGGCTGGTGACTTGGATGAACTTATCCTCCGCAGCAGAGGCAACTCTTGGTCTTCCTTTCCTGGGGCGGTCCTCATGTGAGCCAGTTTCGTTGTAGCGCTTGATGGTTTTTGCCACTGCACTTGGTTACACTTTCAAAGTTTACCCAATTTTTCGGACTGACTGACCTTCATTTTTTAAAGTAATGATGGCCACTCGTTTTTCTTTACTCAGCTGCTTTTTTCTTGCCATAATACAAATTCTAACAGTCTATTCAGTAGGACTATCAGCTGTGTATCCACCAGACTTCTGCACAACACAACTGATGGTCCCAACCCCATTTATAAGGCAAGAAATCCCACTTATTAAACCTGACAGGGCACACCTGTGAAGTGAAAACCATTCCCGGTGACTACCTCTTGAAGCTCATCAAGAGAATGCCAAGAGTATGCAAAGCAGTAATCAAAGCAAAAGGTGTCTACTCCAAAGAACCTAGAATATAAGACATATTTTCAGTTGTTTCACACTTTTTTGTTAATTCTATAATTCCACATGTGTTAATTCATAGTTTTGATGTCTTCAGAGTGAATCTACAATTTTCATAGTCATGAATATAAAGAAAACTCTTTGAATGAGAAGGTGTGTCCAAACTTTTGGTCTGTACTGTATATTTTTCATATTTTACCTTTAAACATTGGAAAATGGGCTGATGTAAAAGTTTGGGCACCCTGTATGGTTAGTACCTAGTATCACCCCCCTTTTGAAAGTATCACAGCTTGTAAACACTTTTGTAACCGGCTAAAAGAGTCTTTCAATCCTTGTATTTGGGATTTTCATTGATTCTTCCAGTTCTGTGAGATTCCCGGGTCATCTTGCATCCTTTATTTTGAGGTCTAGACACAGATTATCAATAATGTTCAGATCAGGGACTGTGAGGGCCATTGTAAAACCTTCAGCTTGCGCCTTGTGAAGTCGTCTATTGTAGATTTTGTCGTGTGTTTAGGATCATTATTCATTTGTAGAAGCCGTCCTCTTCCTCTTTTCACCTTCATCTTTTTTACAGATATTGTTAGGTGTGCATCAATAATTTGTTGAAATTTCATTGAATTTGTTCTTCCCTCTACCTGTAAAATCTTCCCTGTGGCATTGGCTGCAACACATCCTCAATGCATGATTGATCCACCCATGTTTAATGGTTGGCGAGACGTTCTTTTCCTGAAATTCGTGGCCCTTTTCACTCCATATATGCCTTTGATCATTATGGTTCTATTTTAATCTCCACAGGACTTGTTTCCAGAATCCATCAGTTTTGTTTAGATGTTTTTGCATGTTTCTGACACTGAATTTTATGGGGAGGACACAGGAGAGGTTTTCTGCCTATGACTCTTCCATGAAAACCATATTTGTGCAGGTGTCTGAGAAGTATAACAATGTACGAAGCTCCAGAGTCTTTTAAATTTTTCTGAATGTCTATTGCAGTCAATTGGGGGTTCTTTTTTGCCTTTCTCCCAATCCTACAAGCAGCTCTCACTGAAATGTTACTTGGTATTCCAGATCTTATCTTGACCCCCCAGTGTTCCTGTTAGTTGCCATTTCATATGAGGAAAGGGCAACTTGAAAACACTCTGCTGTCTTTTTATAGCCATCTCTTGCTTTGTGGGCCTCCACCATTTTCATTAACCGAGCGCTAAGCAACTTCTTAGAAGAACCCATGGCGGCTGTTTTTTGGCACACTGTTAGAGGAGGCTGAGTTTTTATTAAGCTGGAAAATTTCCATCTCTTCGCCTTTCCCGAACGTTGATGGTGAACAAGCCATAACCTAAAAGGCTAAGGTCTGAAACCTTGGTCAAAGTTATCTGAGCAGGTGCCCAAATGTTTGGCCCCCTCATCCTCATCCTAGTTGTCATGGTCCCTTCATCCCCATCCTGTTGTACATGTTCGCCTCATCCCCATCCTGGTATACATGGTTCCCTCATCTCTATCATGGTGTACATGGTCCCCCTCATCTGCAACCTGGTATACATGACCCCCTCATCCTCCTCGTGGTGTACATGGTCCACTCATCTGCATCCTGATATACATGGTCCCCTCATCCACATCCTGGTATACAGGGTCCCCTCATCCCCATCCTGGTATAAATGGTCCCCTCATCCCCTTCCTGGTATACATGGACCCCTCATCCCCATCCTGGTATATGTGGCCCCCTCATCCCCATCCTGGTGTACATGGTCCCCTCATCCCCATCCTGGTATACATGGCCCCCTCATCCCCATCCTGGTATACATGGCCCCCTCATCCCCATCCTGGTATACATGGCCCCCTCATCCCCATCCTGGTGTATATGGTCCCCTCATCCCCATCCTGGTATAAATGGTCCCCTCATCCTTATCCTGGTATACATGGTCCCCTCATCCCCATCCTGGTATACATGGTCCCCTCATCCCCCTTCCTGGTATACATGGTCCCCTCATCCCCTTCCTGGTATACATGGTCCCCTCATCCCCTTCCTGGTATACATGGTCCCCTCATTCCCTTCCTGGTATACATGGTCCCCTCATCCCCATCCTGGTATAAATGGTCCGCTCATCCCCATCCTGGTATAAATGGTCCGCTCATCCCCATCCTGGTGTATATGGTCCCCTCATCCCCATCCTGGTATACAGGGTCCCCTCATCCCCTTCCTGGTATACATGGCCCCCTCATCCCCATCCTGGTATACATGGTCCCCTCATCCCCATCCTGGTATACATGGCCCCATAACCCTGCACACTTAAAAAAGAAAACAAATTCTGCTCACTTTCCCTCGGCTCCCTCGCAGCACTGCGTCCAGTGCTGTCAGCACCTGATTTCGGTGTGTAAGCAGCACATGAAGTCACTGCCATGCGCTGTCACACACTGAGGTCAGCTGCCAGAATATTCCCTGCTCCCACCACTCGGCGCTGGATTCAGTGCATAGAGGTGGGCGGTATTATGGGCGTGGGGAGCAGTGAAGATGAATTTTCCTTAAAAGAATCCTACCTCCTGTGACCTACTCCTCCGTCGCTCCCACCCACAGCCAATTTAAGGCGCATCCAGACTATAAGACAAACCCACCCACTTTCCTCTCAAATTTTGGAGGCAAAAAGTGCATCTTTTATTCTGAAAAATACCGTGTGTGTGTGTATGTGTGTATGCGTGTGCGTGTGTGTGTATGCGTGTGTGTGTATGTATGTGTGTGTGTGTGTGTGTATGTATGTGTGCATGCGCGCACACACACGCACATTGTATTGTGTATGTTTTTTATTTTTTGTCTAAAATACAACGTAATTGTGTGATCTTTGGAGATAATTTCATCTTTCGGCTTGCTTAACTGTTCACAGTTACAGTAATTTTGACCAGTAGTGCACAAACTTTTACAAGCCACTGTACACCCCTACACCTAAAACATTCACCTTACAGGCAGCTGAGGCTTCAGCTTCTTCATGAAGTCATAGCTGACGATGAGGCGATGGATTTCATGTCCGAACAGCAGTGTAAGGAGGGGGACAGTCATGTCTGTTAGAGGTGACTTGAACGCTGCAGCACGGACTTCTGCGATCCCTCACTACACAGATATCTCTTGAGGAAGGCCATAAATAGGCCGAAACATCGACAATGTTTGTCTGGATTCCTTTGGATTTGCTTTACCTCTGGCACTCAAAAAATGTTATTATGATATACGGCAAAAGTTGACAATTTATTGAGATGCATGTCTGTTAGAGGGTCACCTAGATACTACTCCCATCATCTCATGTAACATTCTCTTGTCCGGCTGTTTCCTACAGATGGCCTCAGTGTAAGGAGGGGGACAGTCATGTCTGTTAGAGGGTCACCTAGATACTACTCCCATCATCTCATGTAACCCTCTCTTGTCCGGCTGTTTCCTACAGATGGCCTCAGTGTAAGGAGGGGGACAGTCATGTCTGTTAGAGGGTCACCTAGATACTACTCCCATCATCTCATGTAACCCTCTCTTGTCTGGCTGTTTCCTACAGATGGCCTCAGTGTAAGGAGGGGGACAGTCATGTCTGTTAGAGGGTCACCTAGATACTACTCCCATCATCTCATGTAACACTCTCTTGTCTGGCTGTTTCCTACAGATGGCCTCAGTGTAAGGAGGGGGACAGTCATGTCTGTTAGAGGGTCACCTAGATACTACTCCCATCATCTCATGTAACCCTCTCTTGTCCGGCTGTTTCCTACAGATGGCCTCAGTGTAAGGAGGGGGACAGTCATGTCAGTTAGAGGGTCACCTAGATACTACTCCCATCATCTCCTGTAACACTCTCTTGTCCGGCTGTTTCCTACAGATGGCCTCAGTTTAAGGAGGGGACAGTCATGTCTGTTAGAGGGTCACCTAGATACTACTCCCATCATCTCATGTAACCCTTTCTTGTCCGGCTGTTTCCTACAGATGGCCTCAGTGTAAGGAGGGGGACAGTCATGTCTGTTAGAGGGTCACCTAGATACTACTCCCATCATCTCATGTAACCCTTTCTTGTCCGGCTGTTTCCTACAGATGGACTCAGTGTAAGGAGGGGACAGTCATGTCTGTTAGAGGGTCACCTAGATACTACTCCCATCATCCCATGTAACCCTCTCTTGTCTGGCTGTTTCCTACAGATGGACTCAGTGTAAGGAGGGGGACAGTCATGTCTGTTAGAGGGTCACCTAGATACTACTCCCATCATCTCATGTAACCCTCTCTTGTCCGGCTGTTTCCTACAGATGGCCTTAGTGTAAGGAGGGGGACAGTCATGTCTGTTAGAGGGTCACCTAGATACTACTCCCATCATCCCATGTAACCCTCTCTTGTCCGGCTGTTTCCTACAGATGGACTCAGTGTAAGGAGGGGGACAGTCATGTCTGTTAGAGGGTCACCTAGATACTACTCCCATCATCCCATGTAACCCTCTCTTGTCTGGCTGTTTCCTACAGATGGACTCCGTATAAGAAATCCCCCGGAGAGACGTCCGGCTCCTCCGTATTCCCAGGACTGTCCGGAGAGTGGCCAGGTAGATGAAGCTGGGCCTCCACCACATCTATATGGGGGGCGCTCAGAGATTTGGGGTCTTCCTGGTGATGTCTGCTGTATTGTACTGAGCTGTTATATATGTGACATCAGGGCGGAGATCTGACTGATATTAAAGTGAAGGATGAAGACGAGCAGATGATGGGCGATCAGCCGTGTGTGAGCGATGTGAAGGAGGAGAGTCCAGGAGATGATACAGCAGGTATGTAACAATGGGGTCACCGGTGTCTTCTGGTGGCGCTGCACCTTACAGATAATGATAGTTCAGTAAATTACACCTCAGATGGGCATTAGCACATGACAGATTACATAGTGTTATTTATTACCAAAATCTAAGCCAGAATGCAGAAAAATGAAGTACACCCCTTGCTGTGTATATATGATAATGGAGGCAGCACAGCGATTACATGACTACTTGTGCCTCTTATGTTGGTGACCTTCCAGATCATTGTGAGAATCTTTCTCCAAGAAGGAGGTGGTGACAATGAGCAGAGTTCTCACCAACATGGGCTGTTAAAGCACAAGTCGTGTCATCTAATTGGTGCGCGGCCTCCATTATCTTTTATATGTTGGAGGAGCATTAATTGCCGAGGAGGCTTGACACCCACAACCCTCGCTGGTGCTGCTTCTATCCTTCAATTTTTATATACGTACAGTGATTGCCAAAAGTGTTGGCACCCTTGAAATTGTTCCACAAAATGAAGTATTTCTCCAAGAAAATAATTCCAATTACACATGCTTTGTTATACACGCTTATTTCCTTTGTGTGTTGTTCTAATGCACACAAAAAAACAGAGGGGGGAAAAAGGCAAATTGGACATCATTTCACACACAACCCCAAAAATGGGCCAGGCAAAATTGTGAGTAAACAACTGTTTCCAGCATGTGATGCTCGTTCACACTCGCCTGTGGCAAGTAACATGTGTGGGTAATATTAGAATCACACTTGAAACCAGATAAAAAGGGGAGAAGTTGACTCAATCTTTGCATTAGGTGTCTGTGAGAGCCACACTAAAAATGGAGAACAGACAGAAGGGAAGAGACAGAGAGACTCGTTGCCAGAGAAAGTAAAAAATAATCCGAAAATATTCTTTAACTACATAAATAGTAAGAAACTAAAAAATGATAGTGTTGGCCCCCTTTATAATAGTCTGGGCGAAATGGTGGATAAGGAGGAGGAAAAAGCCAATATGCTAAATGACTTTATCAACAGTATTTACACAAAAAATTCCCATGACGGATAACATGATCAGGGATAAAAATTCTCCATTAAATGTCACCTGCTTAACCCAGCAGGAAGTACAGTGGCGTCTAAATATCACTAAAGTGGACAAATCCCCGGGCCCGGATGGGATACTCCCCCGAGGACTGCAGGAATTAAGCACAGTCATAGATAGACCATTATTTTTAATCTTTAAAAATTCAATAATAACAGGTTCTGTATCACAGGACTGGCGGATAGCAAATGTGGGATAAAGATTCAAAAAGGGGACAAAAACTGAACTTGGAAATTATAGGCCAGTAAGTTTAACCTCAACTGTGGGTAAAATCCTGGAGGGTTTTCTAAGAGATGCTATACTGGAGTAGCTGATGAAGAAGAACCTCATGACCCAATACCTACATGGGTTTACAAGGGACCATTCCTGTCAGACAAATCTGATAAGCTTTTATGAAGCGGTAAGTTCCGGACTGGACCAAGGGAATGCAGTGGACGTGGTGTACATGGACTTTTCAAAAGCTTTTGATACGGTGCCACACAAAAGGTTGATACATAAAATGAGAACAATGGGGATAGGGGAAAATATGTGTCAGTGGGTTAAGAGCTGGCTCAGGGATAGGAAACAAAGGGTGGTTATTAATGGAGCACAGTCGGCCTGGGTCACGGTTAGCAGTGGGGTACCACAGGGGTCAGTATTGGGTACCGCAAGGGTCATATTGGGTACCACAGGGGTCAGTATTGGGCCCGCTTCTTTTTAACATATTTATTATTGACCTTGTAGGGGGCATAGAGAGTAGAATTTCAATATTTGCAGATGACACTAAACTCTGCAGGGTAGTCAGTACAGCGGAGGACAATTTTATATTACAGGAGGATTTATGTAAACTAGAAGCTTGGGCTGATAAATGACAAATGAGCTTTAATGGGGATAAATGTAAGGTCATGCACTTGGGTAGAAGAAACAAGATGTATAATTATGTGCTTAATTGTAAAACACTGGGCAAAACTGTCACTGAAAAAGACCTGGGTGTATGGGTGGACGAGAAACTCACATTTAGCGGCCAGTGTCAGGCAGCTGCTGCAAAGGGAAATAAAGTAATGGGATGCATTAAAAGAGGCATAGATGCTCATGAGGAGAACATAATTTTACCTCTATATATGTCACTAGTGCGACCACACTTAGAATACTGTGTACAGTTCTGGTCTCCGATGTATAAGAAAGACATAGCTGAACTGGAGCGGGTGCAGAGAAGAGCGACCAAGGTTATTAGGGAACTAGGGGGTCTGCAATACCAAGACAGGTTATTACACTTGGGGTTATTCTTAGGGGTGATCTTATTACAATGTATAAATATATGCAGGGACAGTACAAAGACCTTTCTAATGATCTTTTTACTCTTAGACCTGTGACGGGGAGAAGGGGGCATCCTCTACGTCTGGAGGAAAGAAGGTTTAAGCATACTCAGAGACGCGGATTCTTTACTGTAAGAGCAGTGAGACTATGGAACTCTCTGCCATATGATGTTGTAATGAGTGATTCCCTACTAACATGTAAGAAGGGACTGGACACCTTTCTTGAAAAGTATAATATTACAGGGTATATACACTAGTCTCCTTAATATTGCGTTGATCCGGGGAGCTAGTCTGATTGCCGTATGTGGAGCTTACTGTTTGCCACATGGGGTTTTTTTGCCTTCCTCTGGATCAACATGTTAGGACAAGTTAGGATAGGATATGGGGTGAACTAGATGGACTTACTGTAAAGTCTTCCTTCAACCTTAATAACTATGTTACTATGAGAACTGTCTGAGGACCTGAGAACCAAAACTGTTGTAAAATACTAACAAACTCAGGGTTACAAGTCCATCTCCGGAGATCTTGATGGTCCTTTGTCCAAGGTGCTCAATATAGTTTACACCCCCTTGCACTGTGGCTAATCTCCCTGCATGTGCATGGCAGAGAAACTGATGAAAGGTTGGAATGCAGGATGGTTGATGAGCCCCAATCAAGGTCCAGAGAACTTCAAGCTGTCAGGATACATCAGTGTCAGCGCAAACTATCGTCTACGTGTGAATGAACAATGCTATGGCAGAAGACCAGGGAGGACCCACTGCTGTCACATGAGACATAAAAGAGCTAGACTGAAGTTTGCAAAATGTACGTGAGTAAGCCAAAATCCTTCGGGGAAGCGTCTTATGTACAGATGAGACCAAGATGGAGCTTTTTGGTAAAGCACATCATTCTACTGTTTACCAAAAAACGTAATGAGGCCGACAAAGAAAAGGGCACAGTACCTATAGTCATATATGATGAAGGGTCATATGTTTGGGGTTGTTTTGCTGCCTCTGGCACTGGGGGCCTTGACTGTGTGCAAGGCATCATGAAATCTGCAGAATAACAAAGAACTGTGTGGGAGGCAATGTAGTGCCCAATGTCAGAAAGCTGGGTTTGCACCCTATGTCATGGTTCTTCCAGCAGGACTGTGACCCCAAACATACCGTACTTTTCAGACTATAAGACGAACTGGACCATAAAACGCACCCCAAATTTTCAGAAGAAAAATGGTGAAAAAAATGTATCTGTCATCTGGGGGTCCATCTTACAGTCCTGAATTCAGCTTACCCTGGGGGGATCTGCACTACTGGTGGAGTGGAATCACATGGGTTGTTTGGTGGTCCGACGATGATATGACCCAGACTGGTGCGGCAGGATCGGCGGTGCTCGATGGTGCGGGGGCTCCAATGACATTTTCTGAAAGCCCGGAGCCCCTGCACATCCATTGGTGCGATGGGGTGGTCTCCGGGAAATCCCATCCCAAGGATGGTGCTGCGAGTTCGGCAGTGCTTGGTGGTATGGGGGCTCCGACGACATTTTATGAAAGCCCGGAGCCCCTGCACTTCCATTTCCGTGATGGTGTGGCGTCTGGGAAAATGGAAGCTGGAGGCAGCGCATGCGCAGTTTGAGATCTCGGCAATGACCCTGCTGAACCCGCCGCACCGGGATGGGAGTAAGATCATTGCCCTGCAGCGTCGGACCACAGGAAGAATCGCCCGGCTCCTGCTGCGTCTTATAGTCAGAAACTTGCGGTACTTCAGAAAGCCCCCAGAAAAGGATGGAAACCAAGCGCTGGAGAGTTCTCAAATGGCAGCAATGAGTCCGGATCTAAATCCCATGGATCACCTGTGGAGAGATCCTATAATTGCTGTTGGGAGAAGACGTCTTCACATGCGAGAGACCGGGAGCAGTTTGTGAGACGAGTCGTCCACAATCCCAGGTGAGAGGAGTAAGAAGCCTGTGGATGGATATAGGAAGAGACTGGTTGCAGTTATTTATTCCAAAGGGCATGACCAAATATTAAGCTGAGGGCGCCAACAATTTTGTCCAGACCATTTTTGGGGTTTTGTGTGACATTATGTCCAATTTGCTTTTTTTTTCAGTTTTTTTTTGTGCTGTTCCAATATGCACAAAGGAAATAAACATGTGTATAACAAAACATGTGGAATTGTAATTGGGTGAAATATTTCATTTTCTGGAACATTTTCCAGGGTGTCAACACTTATGGCTATAACTGTATGTACATGTATGACCCGGTCACCGGCCAGTATCTGTATATGTACATGTATGATCCGGTCACCGGCCAGTATCTGTATATGTACATGTGTGATCCGGTCACCGGCCAGTATCTGTATATGTACATGTGTGATCCGGTCACCGGCCAGTATCTGTATATGTACGTGTATGATCCGGTCACCGGCCAGTATCTGTCTATGTACGTGTATGATCCGGTCACCGGCCAGTATCTGTCTATGTACGTGTATGATCCAGACACCGGCCAGTATCTGTGTATGTACATGTGTGATCCGGTCACCGGCCAGTATCTGTATATGTACATGTATGATCCGGTCACCGGCCAGCATCTGTATATGTACATGTATGACCCGGTCACCGGCCAGTATCTGTATATGTACATGTATGATCCGGTCACCGGCCAGTATGTGTATATGTACATGTATGATTCGGACACCGGCCAGTATGTGTATATGTACATGTATGATCCGGTCACCGGCCAGTATCTGTATATGTACATGTATGATCCGGTCACTGGCCAGCATCTGTATACAGTGGGGAAAAAAAGTATTTAGTCAGTCAGCAATAGTGCAAGTTCCACCACTTAAAAAGATGAGAGGCGTCTGTAATTTACATCATAGGTAGACCTCAACTATGGGAGACAAACTGAGAAAAAAAAATCCAGAAAATCACATTGTCTGGTTTTTTTTCATTTTATTTGCATATTATGGTGGAAAATAAGTATTTGGTCAGAAACAAGCAATCAAGATTTCTGGCTCTCACAGACCTGTCACTTCTTCTTTAAGAGTCTCCTCTTTCCTCCACTCATTACCTGTAGTAATGGCACCTGTTTAAACTTGTTATCAGTATAAAAAGACACCTGTGCACACCCTCAAACAGTCTGACTCCAAACTCCACTATGGTGAAGACCAAAGAGCTGTCAAAGGACACCAGAAACAAAATTGTAGCCCTGCACCAGGCTGGGAAGACTGAATCTGCAATAGCCAACCAGCTTGGAGTGAAGAAATCAACTGTGGGAGCAATAATTAGAAAATGGAAGACATACAAGACCACTGATAATCTCCCTCGATCTGGTGCTCCACGCAAAATCCCACCCCGTGGGGTCAGAATGATCACAAGAACGGTGAGCAAAAATCCCAGAACCACGAGGGGGGACCTAGTGAATGAACTGCAGAGAGCTGGGACCAATGTAACAAGGCCTACCATAAGTAACACACTACGCCACCATGGACTCAGATCCTGCAGTGCCAGACGTGTCCCACTGCTTAAGCCTGTACATGTCTGGGCCCGTCTGAAGTTTGCTAGAGAGCATTTGGATGATCCAGAGGAGTTTTGGGAGAATGTCCTATGGTCTGATGAAACCAAACTGGAACTGTTTGGTAGAAACACAACTTGTCGTGTTTGGAGGAAAAAGAATACTGAGTTGCATCCATCAAACACCATACCTACTGTAAAGCATGGTGGTGGAAACATCATGCTTTGGGGCTGTTTCTCTGCAAAGGGGCCAGGACGACTGATCCGGGTACATGAAAGAATGAATGGGGCCATGTATCGTGAGATTTTGAGTGCAAACGTCCTTCCATCAGCAAGGGCATTGAAGATGAAACGTGGCTGGGTCTTTCAACATGACAATGATCCAAAGCACACCGCCAGGGCAACGAAGGAGTGGCTTCGTAAGAAGCATTTCAAGGTCCTGGAGTGGCCTAGCCAGTCTCCAGATCTCAACCCTATAGAAAACCTTTGGAGGGAGTTGAAAGTCCGTGTTGCCAAGCGAAAAGCCAAAAACATCACTGCTCTAGAGGAGATCTGCATGGAGGAATGGGCCAACATACCAACAACAGTGTGTGGCAACCTTGTGAAGACTTACAGAAAACGTTTGACCTCTGTCATTGCCAACAAAGGATATATCACAAAGTATTGAGATGAAATTTTGTTTCTGACCAAATACTTATTTTCCACCATAATATGCAAATAAAATGAAAAAAAAACAGACAATGTGATTTTCTGGATTTTTTTTTTCTCAGTTTGTCTCCCATAGTTGAGGTCTACCTATGATGTAAATTACAGACGCCTCTCATCTTTTTAAGTGGTGGAACGTGCACTATTGCTGACTGACTAAATACTTTTTTTCCCCACTGTATGTACAAGTGTGATCCGGTCACCGGCCAGTATCTGTATATGTACATGTATGATCTGGTCACCGGCCAGTACCTGTATATGTACATGTATGATCCGGTCACCGGCCAGTATCTGTATATGTACATGTATGATCCGGACACCGGCCAGTATCTGTATATGTACATGTATGATCCGGTCACCGGCCAGTATCTGTATATGTACATGTATGATCCGGTCACCGGCCAGTGTCTGTATATGTACATGTATGATCCGGAAACCGGCCAGTATCTGTATATGTACATGTATGATCCGGACACCGGCCAGTATGTGTATATGTACATGTATGATCCAGTCACTGGCCATTATCTGTATATGTACATGTATGATTCGGACACCGGCCTGTATCTGTATATTATCGTGTATATCAGGGCCGGACTGGGACAAAAAAGCAGCCCTGCCACACAAACCTCACCAGCCCACCAGCTATAACACTCCTCACCCCGACCAGTGAATTTTGCTTTACTTTGTCGTCCCCTCTTCACTCTCCTAAAAGGAGATATTCATAGTGCCACATGTGAATGGCGCCACAGTGCGTATGATTGACCACAGCGGCATTTACATGGTGATCTACAGAGCTCCGATTTTAAGGATCATGGGGATCCCAGCAGTCGGATCTTCAGCAATTGGAAAGTTATCCCCTATCCAGAGGAGAGCGGACTAATTTGGGATAATCCATTTAAACACCTTTTCCAATATTTTATTTTTATTTGGCCATAGTAATATTGAAAATACTAAACCAGTATTGACCCTCCCAAATTCCAATGACAACAGGACAGGAGAAGTGGTACTGTGCTGTGCATACAGGGCCGGCTGCAGGTTTTTGCGGGCCCCGGGTGAAAGTCTCAGTGGCCCCTTTTACACGTCCCACAATTCATAATGCAGAGATACAGCAGAGAAATACAGGTATACAATACATTACATGAGTGATAGCTATTGTATATTCTACAATTATTATTAGTATTTCTTTCTATAGCACCATTGGTTCCATGGTGCTGTACATGAGAAGGGGTTACATACAGATTACAGATATCACTTACAGCAATCAAACTAATAATCACAGACTGATACAGAGGGGAGAGAGGACCCTGCCCTTTCGGGCTTACATGCTACAGGATGGTGGGGAAGGAGACAGTAGGTTGGAGAGTTGCAGCGGTTCCAGTGATGGTGAGGCGGTAGCTCCAGTAGTGGTGAGTAGGCAGCGAGGATCACTGCAGGCTGTAGGCTTTCCTGAAGAGGTGGGTTTTCAGGTTCCGTCTGAAGGATCCGAGTGTGGTTCATAGCCGGACGTGTTGGGGCAGGGAATTCCAGAGGATGGGGGCTATTCGGGAGACGTCTTGGAGGCGGTTGGGTGAGGAGCGAATAAGTGTGGAGGAGAGAAGGAGGTCTTGGGAGGACCGGAGATTACGTGAGGGGAGGTATCTGGAGATTAGTTCAGAGATGTGAGGAGGAGACAGGTTGTAGATGGCCTTGTAGGTCAGTATTAGTAATTTGAACTGGATACGCTGAGGGAATGGGAGCCAGTGAAGAGATTTGCAGAGGGGAGAAGCGGAGGAGTAGCAAGGAGAGAGATGAATTAGTCGGGCAGCAGAGTTGAGAATGGACTGAAGAGGTGCAAGGGTGTTAGCAGGGAGGCCACAGAAAAGGATGTTGCAATAGTCGAGGCTGGAGATGATGAGGTCAGTAGGTCATAAATCAGACAGTATAGTCCTGCAAACAGTATTATGGGCACCACATAGTCCTCCATACAGTATAATGAGCCCCATGTATTGCTCCATACAGTATGAGCCCCATGTATTGCTCCATACAGAATAATAAGTCCCATATAATGCTCTATACAGAATAATGATCCCCATATATTGCTCCATTTAGTATAATGAGCCCCATATGATGCTCCATATATAATGGGCCCCATATATTGCTCCATATATAATGAGCCCCATATTATGCTTCAGTATAATGAGCCCCATATTATGCTCCAGTATATAATGGGACCCTATATGATGCTCCAGTATATGATGGGCCCCATATATTGCTCAAAACATTTAAAAAAAAAAACAACCTGAAATCCTCCCCTCTCCTCGCTGGCCGCTGCTCTGCTCCGGGCTCCTCAACGTCGGCGTCTTCCGGCTCTTTGCACTGTGACTGTTCAGACAGAGGGAGCACAGAAGTGACGTCACTGCACCCTCTGACCTGAAACATCACAATCAGAAGACGCCGCAGTGGAGGTGCAGGAAGAGTTAAGTATCGCAAGTGCCAGGGCCCTGAGCAAGCGGGGGAGGGGTGGACTCTTTATTAGCCCATGTGGCAACAGTTCAGTTCCACAGCAGAGAAAGGTTATGTTATGGATGTGAAACGTTACCACATGGGCTAATAAAGAGTCCGACACTTTTTTCACAACTTATCGGAGTGATTAATATATATGTTTATATATAATAATAATAATAATTTTTATTTATATAGCGCCAACATATTCCGCAGCACTTTACAATTAAGCGGGGACATGTACAGACAATAAATTCAATACAAGTTAAGACAATTCAAACAGTGACATTAGGAGTGAGGTCCCTGCTCGCAAGCTTACAATCTACAAGGAAATGGGGGGACACAGTAGGTGAGAAATGCTTGTTAATTCAGGTCTGGCAATTATAATAGGGATTTTCATATAAAGCTGCATGAATGAATATATGGAGAAGTGCGGCCGGTTGGTAATAAAGAGAGGCAAGGTAGTCAGGACCGATGGAGTGGAAGTACCAGCAGCGCACATAGCAGATGTACAGACATGCTACAAGTACCTCAGCATCCCACAGGGATACGGGAACCATAATGAGGAGGCGGGAAAGAAGCAACATCTAAATACCATCAAAGGGTAAGACAGGTCCTGAAGAGCCAGCTCAATGGGAAGAATAAAATCCGCGCCATCAATACATATGCCCTGCCAGTTATCAGATACCCTGCTGGCATGGTGTGCTGGCCAAAAGAAGAGATGGAAGCTGCAGGTGTGAAGACACGAAAGCTCCTCACAATGCATGAGGTCTCCACCCTAAGTCTAGCATCCAAAGATTGTATACCAACAGAAAGGAGGGTGGTCGAGGCTTGATAAGTGTCCAAGCCACCATCACGGATGAAACAAGGTGTATCCAGGAATACATCAGAAGAATGGCTCCAGAAGGTGAGTTGCTGAGAGAAAGCCTATGGCAGCAACAACAGATCTGGAAGGAAGAGCAGGAACATGAAGCGCCATGGCAAGACAAGCCGCTGCATGGGATGTACCATCGACAGATAATGGAGGTAGCTGACACAGAGAAATCCCACCAATGGCTGGAGAAAGCTGGACTCCG
Organism: Dendrobates tinctorius; assembly: GCF_039654945.1. NCBI lineage: Eukaryota > Metazoa > Chordata > Amphibia > Anura > Dendrobatidae > Dendrobates > Dendrobates tinctorius. The sequence goes on from NW_027362294.1 coordinate 27,834, forward strand.
AGACAGCACAGAGGCACTAATCATAGCGGCACAAGAGCAAGCACTAAGTACAAGATCCATAGAAGCAGGAATCTACCACACAAGACAAGACCCAAGGTGCAGACTATGCAAAGAAACCTCAGAAACCGTCCAGCACATAGTGGCAGGATGTAAAATGCAAGAACAGCGTATACTGAACACCACAACCAAGTAGCGGGAATTGTATACAGGAACATCTGCACAGCATATGAGCTAAGCCCCCCTAAGTCCAGGTGGGAGACCCCAGAAAAAGTGGTGGAGCATGAAAGGGCTAAAATCCTGTGGGACTTCAAGATCCAGACTGATAAGCAGCAGGTGTTGGCTAACCAACCAGACATTGTCATAGTAGACAAGGACCAGAAGACAGCAATGATAATAGATGTGGCAGTGCCAAGTGACAGCAACATCAGAAAGAAGGAATATGAGAAGCTGGAGAAATACCAAGGCCTCAAAGGAGAACTGGAGAAGATGTGGAATGTGAAGGCCACAGTGATTCCAGTGGTGATAGGAGCACTTGGCGTAGTGACCCCTAAGTTGGAAGAATGGCTACAACAGATCCCAGGACCAACATCTGAGCCCTGTCCAGAAAAGCGTAATGCTGGGAACAACCAAGATCCTGCGCAGAACCCTCAATCTCCCAGGTCTCTGGTAGAGGACCCGAGAATGAGAAAGGACAACAAAGACCACCCCCATTGAGGGGTGAGAAGGAAGTATGTGCATATATATACAGTACACACACACACACACACACACACAATAAGAGCAGAAACTAAAGAATTACACAATGTATACAGGACAGAAGTATACACAGCTCCACAATAGATACTGTGGTAAGGAATGTAGAGTGGAGCTGTGTATATAGTATGGAGATGGGCCAGAGTATATAGTGTTGATTCCACACTATATACACAGCAACATAGTATATAAACATCTGTACATTTTTCATATATGGGGTGTGTGTATATGTGTGTGTATATATACGCACAACTCTACATTGTGCACTATATTAAGGCAGCAATATATTATGTTGCATACATCATATAGGTGAGTGCTGTGTATACATTATATAGGTGATACTGTGACTGGGGTGTATAGTCGCAGTATCACCTATGTAACATATGTAGAGCGGTATCACCCATCTCTATTCTATTATTTCTAAACACTGTTTTTCGGTGATTACTTTGTATCTCCGCTCATAATAATAATAATAATTTTATTTCTATAGCGCCGACATATTCCGCAGCACTTTAAATTTCAGAGGGGATTTGTACAGACAATAGACATTACAGCATAACAATAATCACATAGATCATAACAGTTACCAAGAGGAATGAGGGCCCTGCTCACAAGCTTACCGTCTATGAGGAAAGAGAGAGGCACGAAAGGTGGGTGGTAACAGTTGCCTTCATTGTTTGGACCGGCCATAGTGTACAAATCGGGTGTTCCTGTTGCTGCATGAACCAGTTAACAGCCAAAGTATGTAACAGTACAGAAACCGAGGGCTATTAAATGCATAAAGCATGTGGGAACATGATTTAGGGGAACCTGGTTATGGTAAAACTTTTGGCTGTGCCACACAGGGATAGATTAGGTTAATGTGTTGAGGCGGTAGGCCAGTCTGAACAAATGTGTTTTTAGGGCAAGCTTAAAATTGTGGGGTTTGGGGACTAATCGTATTGACTTGGGAAGTGTATTCCAAAGAATTGGAGCAGCGCGTGAAAAGTCTTGGAGACGGAAGTGGGAGGTTCTGATTATTATTATTATTTATTGTTATAGCGCCATTTATGCCATGGCGCTGTACATGTAAGGAGGGGTATACATAAAAACAAGTACAATAATGTTAAACAATACAAGTCATAACTGGTACAGGAGGAGAGAGGACCCTGCCCGCGAAGGCTCACAATCTACAAGGGATGGGTGAAAATACAGTAGGCGAGGGTAGAGCTGGTCATGCAGCGGTTTGGTCGATCGGTGGTTACTGCAGGTTGTAGGCTTGTCGGAAGAGGTGGGTCTTCAGGCTCTTTTTGAAGGTTTCGTTGGTAGGTGAGAGTCTGATATGTTGTGGTAGAGAGTTCCAGAGTAGGGGTGATGCGCGAGAGAAATCTTGTCTGCGATTGTGGGAAGAGGAAATAAGAGGGGAGTAGAGAAGGAGATCTTGTGAGGATCGGAGGTTGCATGCAGGAAAGTACCGGGAGGCGAGGTCACAGATGTATGGAGGAGACAGGTTGTGGATGGCTTTGTATGTCATGATTAGGGTTTTGTACTGGAGTCTCTGGGCAATGGGGAGCCAGTGAAGGGATTGACAGAGGGGAGAAGCTGGGGAATAGCGGGGGGACAGGTGGATTAGTCGGGCAGCGGAGTTTAGAATAGATTGGAGGGGTGCGAGAGTGTTCGAGGGGAGGCCACAGAGCAGGAGGTTGCAGTAGTCAAGGCGAGAGATTATGAGGGCATGGACTAGGGTTTTTGCAGATTTTTGGTTGAGGAATGAACGGATTCGTGAAATATTTTTGAGTTGAAGTCGGCAGGAAGTGGAAAGGGCTTGGATATGTGGTTTGAAGGAGAGATCAGCGTCAAGGATTACCCCGAGGCAGCGAGCTTGTGGGACTGGGGAGTGTAAGAAAATGTTCCTATCGGGAGAGTTGGAAGAGCCGGATAAAACTGCAGACAATTCTTCTTGAAGCTGAGGTTGAAGTTTATTCGGAGATACACGGCAAAACAGATACAGAATAACAGAGGAGTTGGAATATGCGGGCAAAAACAGGAATGCAGACAGGCAGAGATTCGCTAGGAAGTCTGGCGATGATAAGGCTCTGTGCCCTGTGTGATGTACAATATCTGCAAGATATGTTTTCTGTTGCAATGTGCTAACAAATCCTCCATCCTAGGACATTGTAAACTGTCAGTAGTAGGAATTCCTTCCCCCCAGGTTTTACCAACCCTGCCACTTCCTCTGGAAGAGCAGGAATGTTAATTAGCTAGACCATCTTCCTCACACCATTTGGCTTCTCTCAGCTGAAAGAGAAAAAAGTGCGGGAACTAAACTTCTTTGTTTGAAACGAATAAAACTATGAGAGACTATACCATAAGAACCAAATACCCTAGAGATATGAAAATCATATTTTTGTAACCTGAGCGGTCCCAGCTTCGAGACCGCGTATGTTTCGAAGTTCTACCCTGTCCAGAACATGAGATAGGATTTGCGCCCAAATGGATGGTCATATCGCATAGATGCTTGATGTTTTCTTGATGGGCTCATTACGCTGGGAAACATGATACCACTGATGAGTCCATACCAGCTTCTCCCATAAAGTTATAGCTAATCTAAGTTTTGTAGCCAAAACATAACTTGGATAAGAGAGGTGGGATCAACCCAGAATGCACCTCTCTGTGATGTCACATAGGAAAGTCTATAAGGCATTTCCTGGGCAAACCAGCTCAGAACAGCTGCAGAGTCCGTGCTGACAAGAACTCAGATGAGCGGAGAAGTGCAGCTCCGCCTCCACCCACCTTAGCCGCATGGTCCGCCTAAGGAACAATATGGAACTGTGAGTGCAATCTCTTTGTTTTCTCCACTTTTATTTTATACCTGTACTGTACATATTTTATGTCTCAATTTTATAGCAACTTTTATCTGTAACCACTGTCCTCTTTCGGAAAATAAATGAAATAATTATTTAGATCTGTCTCCATGCTCTAAGAATCGAACTATACGCCTTTGTTAGATAATCGCTACTAATTCAAGGGGTTTGCCACGGACCCTCTTAATTTAACACTGTGAATTAAGTAACCGTGACTGGTGGCAGCACGTTGTGTACGGCTATTACGGCTTGCTGGCAGTACAGAAGGGTCTTATATTGCTGAATAAGGGTCTGCAGCCACAGCATTGATAATTCCCTTACTGCAGAAGCCTAATTGCCGGTTCACAACAGGCAGCCCGTCCGGCGACCAATTATCCTAGGTGCAGTTCCCTGACTGACCTGAGGGTAAGGGGGGCGCCGGAGAGCTGCGAGTTCCAAGGTGGAACTGAGAAAGTGGGATATACACAAATCCCCGCAGTACTTGGAAGATTGATAGCAGTGGTGGGGCATCCAAATTAAACTCCCCCTGCGGCAAATTGTAGAGCGAGATTAGCTTGCTGGATATTTTTGTCACATGGTGCCAGTGGTGGGATAACTAAGATAAGCCCCACTGCGCCTGTGATAGCCGTGTGCCGGCATTGTGTCATGTCCCTCCGTCCGCTGATACACCGGTGTCAGTGGTGGGATTGTGACATAGTGGTGACACAGGGTCCGCTGTCCGTCGCGTTTTGGTGGCAGCGGGACCCCCGTTAGTCGTCGCCCGTAAGTGGACGAACGGCGGTGGGCTGTTCGTCACATATTGGTGGCAGAGCGGTGGGATAATCCTAGAGCATTAGTGATTTGGTTTGAGCAATCATTCCTCTCACTAAAAACCTGCACGGTTCCTGCGGGAATCCTGCATCATAGGTTTTGGAGAACAGACTCAGTGGTTACTAGTCCTGAGACATTAGTGTGTACTTGCAAGTATCCCCCTCCCGTTTCTTCGTTTTTCTTTTTCTATCTTTTATTTGGCAACCATGGCGGCAAAAGGAGAACCTTGGTACAACCGGCAGACAAAGGAAGTTCTTGCTGGGTTATGCACGTACCAAGGCCTTGACGCCACGAACAAAAACAGAGCTCAAATGATCGCGGCTCTAGTGCAGCTGGACAACGACCAGAATCCAGCGAGCGCAGAAGTTGGCCCAAGTGGCAATGGGGCTGCAGCAGAGGCTCCACTCCTGAGCGCTGGCCCCACATTCAACCAGGACGGGGTGGACCCCTATCTGCAAATGGCCTTGGACGCACTCCCCGCCGAAGACAGTGATGGGCGGGTGAGGCTGATCCAGCAATATCGGCAGGAGGCCCAAGCCGAGCGTCAAGCCCAGGCTGAGAGAGCTGAGCGCCGAGCGGAGGCTGAGAGAGCAGAGCAGCGAGCCGAGAGGGAGGCGCAGAGGGCCCATGAACTGGAGGTACTCCAGCGGGGTGGGAATGCCCCCACAGCCCGAAGCAGTGAGCCCAGCAGCGTCCAGACTCCTAAACCCCGGCCAGAGCATTTTCCCGTGATGGAAAAGGATGGGGACTTGGACACATTTCTGCGAGCCTTTGAGAAAGCCTGCAGACAGTACCAGCTGCCTAGAAACCAATGGGCAAGGTACTTGACCCCAGGGCTAAAAGGCAAAGCCCTGGAGGCATTTGCTTCTCTTCCGCCAGAAGCCGATGACGACTATGACGCCATAAAGCAGGCGCTGATCGCCAAATACCGGCTGACACCTGAGGTATACCGAAAGAAGTTCCGGCACCTCCAACGTGGCCCACATGATAGCTACAGTGATGTGGTGCAAGGACTCAGGACCCACTTTGACCAGTGGATCCATGGACTGTCCGTTGAAACCTTTGAGCAGCTACGGGACCTGATGATCAAAGACCAGTTCCTGCATCTCTGCCCAGCTGAGGTCCGACAGTTCATCCTGGACCGCGAACCAACGAACGCGGACAAAGCGGCGCAGATCGCCGACAACCACGAGGCCAACCGGAAGCCCGAGACGCGGAGGCCAGTCGCCACCAGCTGGAAAGGGGGTAAGCCAGCAACCAACCCCAATGCCCCAGCTAGCCGTCCCTCCGGAGGCCCTGTCCCTGTTGCCAACAACCGGCCGGCTACTGACAGTCGCCTGTGTCACCACTGCAAGCGGCCTGGTCACTTCTCTTACACCTGTCCGAATAGGCCGAAGAACCCCCCAGCCAAGGCCCCCGGGCCCAACGCCTCTGTTCTTTTGGTGGGAGGTGTGGTTGGGAGGGCTGACGACAACGTTCAACCTGTTCAGGTGGGGGCCCGTCTTGCTACAGGCCTCAAGGACACCGGGGCTGAACGAACCCTCATCCGTCCTGGACTGGCGGCCCCTGAAGAGTTTGTTGAGGGGAAAACCCTGACTGTCACCGGGATTGGAGGCACCCGTTGTCCCTTGCCAGTGGCACGAGTTTTTCTTGATTGGGGTGCTGGGAGCGGGTTGAGGGAGGTGGGAGTGTCTGAAAACCTGCCCACTGATGTTTTATTGGGGACTGACTTGGGGCGGATGGTTGCATACTACGTCCCTGACACCCTTCCCCAAACTGATAATAAGGGTGACGTTAACCCTGATGATGATGATGATGATGACGGGAAACTGAATGTGTTACCTGCTAATGCCTTGATGAGTAATGATGCAACTAACAACCATTCTTTCCCCAGGTACGATGCTGATGCTGATGTGAATGTACCAAAGCAAACTGATAACCATTCTTCTCCTAGGAAGGATGATGATGATGTTGATGTATCTGTGCCGACTGAACCCGTTAACCCTTTCTTTGAAGCGGTAGATGTGTCCACAGGTACCGAAGTGCTCAGCCCCATCACTCTGCGGAGTGAGACGGCTGAGGAACCCCTGGCAGAAGTAAGCAACGGTGCTCAAGGAAATGGGGAGGTGCATGGGGACCATGAGGAAGGTAATGCCATGCAGCTGACCAGTGCCACCGAGGAAGGTAACTGGCCCATAAGTAGCACTGCTCCTAAAGTGTTGGGGGTGGATGGGGAGGGAGAGCCCAGGGCAGCACCGGCTGGTGGGTCTGAAGAAATCCCCAGGGAGACAGCATACATAGCAGCTGTCACACGCAGTCAGAGTGCCCAGATCGCAGGTAACGCACTGTCTTCTGGACCCTCTGCTGCTACAGGAGAGACTGAACCAGAGGTGAACCCAGAGCCGGTTCCAGAGGGTCCCAGTAAAGAGGGGACCCTGACGTCACTTCTGGCAGCCTCCAGCATGGAGTTCCAGGCTGCTCTGCACTCAGATGCCAGCCTGGAGAAATTGAGAGGTCTCGCCGAGACGCCCACCTCCAAGTCTGATAAGGAGAGGGTGTTCTGGGAACGAGGAAGGTTGTACCGGGAGACAGTACCCGGAGATCCTAAAAAGGAGTGGTTGAGGGAAAGACAGCTGGTCGTCCCCTATCAGTTCAGAACTGAGTTGTTGCGGATTGCCCATGAGATTCCACTCGCTGGACACTTGGGGATCAGCAAAACAAAGGCACGGCTGTCTCAACACTTCTATTGGCCCAAGATGGGGACAGATGTAACACACTACTGCCGCTCCTGTGCCACCTGTCAAAAAGTGGGTAAGGCGGGGCCTGCTCTTAAGGCTCCCCTTATTCCTTTGCCGGTGATAGAGGAGCCTTTCCAGAGAATCGCGGTGGACATTGTAGGACCGCTGTCCGTCCCCAGCAGCTCCGGAAAGCGATACATTCTCACCGTGGTAGACTACGCTACCCGGTACCCAGAGGCAGTAGCTCTGTCTTCAACCAGGGCAGATAAGGTGGCTGACGCACTGGTGACCATCTTTTCAAGAGTAGGATTTCCCAGGGAGATGCTTACCGATCAAGGGCCCCAATTCATGTCTCGCCTAATGGAGGCTCTCTGAGAAAATGCAGGTGACGCAGCTGGTATCGAGTCCGTATCACCCACAGACTAATGGTTTGTGTGAACGTTTCAACGGTACCCTCAAACAGATGCTCCGCATACTGGTTGAGACCCAAGGGCGCGACTGGGAGCGGTACCTCCCACACCTGCTGTTCGCTTACAGAGAAGTTCCGCAGGCCTCGACCGGGTTCTCCCCCTTCGAGCTCCTGTATGGCAGGCGAGTCCGGGGACCCCTTGGGTTGATAAGAGAATCCTGGGAAGATGAGCCAAACCCCACAGAAGTGTCCATCGTGGATTATGTCATGCGCTTCCGTGACAAGATGCAGACCTTGACGCAGTTGGTGCATGACAACATGACGCAGGCTCAGGCTGACCAGAAGCACTGGTACGACCAGAACGCCCGGGAGCGGACCTACCAGGTGGGCCAAAAGGTGTGGGCGCTGGTCCCTGTACCAACGGATAAGCTTCAGGCAGCCTGGGAAGGCCCGTACGTCGTCCACCAACAGCTCAACCCGGTCACCTACGTGGTCACGCTTGACCATGCTCGGGGTAGGCGCAAGGCCTTTCACGTCAACATGCTGAAGGCGCACTACGAACGTGAAGCTTGCATCCTACCGGTCTGCAATCTGCCAGAGGATGGGGAGGAAGATTCCCTCCTGGACATGCTGGCCCAGGCCAAGGCCAATGGGTCCATTGAGGACATGGAGATAAGTGGTTCGCTCACCGTGTCCCAGCGGTTGCAGTTGATGGCCACCCTGGAACTCTTCCGGCCCGTGTTCACCAACCGTCCTGGGAGGACGGAGTTAGCGGTTCATGAGGTGGACACCGGGAATCATGCCCCATTACGGCGAACACCTTATCGGATCTCTGAAACGGTGCAACAAGTCATGCGCCGAGAGGTCGATGAGATGTTAAGGCTGGGAGTGATTCGACGGTCAAAAGGTGCGTGGACTTCACCTGTAGTCCTCGTTCCTAAAAAGGATCGAACCACCCGGTTCTGCGTGGACTACAGGGGGTCAACGCCATCACAACCTCTGATGCCCACCCAATGCCGCGCATCGAGGATCTGCTCGAGCGGTTGACAAACGCCAACTACATATCCATCATGGATTTGAGTCGGGGATACTGGCAGATTCCCCTGAGCCCTGAGGCGCAGGAGAAATCCGCCTTTATCACCCCCTTTGGACTGTACGAGTCCACGGTCATGCCCTTCGGCATGAAGAATGCCCCTGCCACTTTCCAGCGGATGGTCAACCACCTGCTTCGGGGACTGGAGGAGTACGCCGTGGCGTACTTAGACGATATTGCCGTCTTCAGTTCCACCTGGGAGGAACACCTTCAGCACCTCCAGGAGGTGCTCAAGCGTCTTCACCAGGCAGGCCTGACCATCAAGCCGGGGAAGTGCCAGATAGGCATACGCAAGGTCCACTACCTGGGGCACCGGGTAGGCGGGGGTTCCATGAGTCCGGAGCCAGGAAAAGTGGACGCAATCGTGTCCTGGCCCACCCCCAGGACCAAGAAACAGGTGAAGTCCTTCTTGGGCACTGCAGGGTACTATAGGCGGTTCGTACAGGACTATAGCGCCCTTGCCAAACCCTTGACTGACCTCACCAAGCAGAGGCTACCCCAAACAGTCAACTGGACAGATGACTGTGAGGCAGCTTTCCAAGCTTTGAAAGCAGCCCTGTGCAACTCTCCAGTGTTGAGAGCAGTCGACAGCAGTCGCCCGTTTCTGGTACAGACCGACGCCAGCGAGTTTGGCCTCGGTGCTGTGCTTAGCCAGGTCGACTCGGGGGACCAAGAGCACCCCGTGTTGTACCTGAGCCGGAAACTTTTGCCGAGGGAAGTGGCATACTCGACCATCGAGAAGGAGTGTCTGGCCATGGTGTGGGCACTGCAGCGTTTGCAGCCCTACCTGTATGGGCGCGCCTTCACGGTGGTAACCGACCACAACCCTCTGAGCTGGTTGCACACAGTGTCCGGAACCAATGGAAGATTGCTCCGCTGGAGCCTTGCCCTTCAACAGTACGATTTTACTGTAAAACACAGGAAGGTCAGTGAAAACGGCAATGCCGATGGGTTGTCCCGCCGGGGCGAACCCGCTGAGGTGCGCATGGCCGATTACCGAGAGGTAATGCCTCCTTAGCGCCCTCTTAAGGGGGGAGGTGTGATGTACAATATCTGCAAGATATGTTTTCTGTTGCAATGTGCTAACAAATCCTCCATCCTAGGACATTGTAAACTGTCAGTAGTAGGAATTCCTTCCCCCCAGGTTTTACCAACCCTGCCACTTCCTCTGGAAGAGCAGGAATGTTAATTAGCTAGACCATCTTCCTCACACCATTTGGCTTCTCTCAGCTGAAAGAGAAAAAAGTGCGGGAACTAAACTTCTTTGTTTGAAACGAATAAAACTATGAGAGACTATACCATAAGAACCAAATACCCTAGAGATATGAAAATCATATTTTTGTAACCTGAGCGGTCCCAGCTTCGAGACCGCGTATGTTTCGAAGTTCTACCCTGTCCAGAACATGAGATAGGATTTGCGCCCAAATGGATGGTCATATCGCATAGATGCTTGATGTTTTCTTGATGGGCTCATTACGCTGGGAAACATGATACCACTGATGAGTCCATACCAGCTTCTCCCATAAAGTTATAGCTAATCTAAGTTTTGTAGCCAAAACATAACTTGGATAAGAGAGGTGGGATCAACCCAGAATGCACCTCTCTGTGATGTCACATAGGAAAGTCTATAAGGCATTTCCTGGGCAAACCAGCTCAGAACAGCTGCAGAGTCCGTGCTGACAAGAACTCAGATGAGCGGAGAAGTGCAGCTCCGCCTCCACCCACCTTAGCCGCATGGTCCGCCTAAGGAACAATATGGAACTGTGAGTGCAATCTCTTTGTTTTCTCCACTTTTATTTTATACCTGTACTGTACATATTTTATGTCTCAATTTTATAGCAACTTTTATCTGTAACCACTGTCCTCTTTCGGAAAATAAATGAAATAATTATTTAGATCTGTCTCCATGCTCTAAGAATCGAACTATACGCCTTTGTTAGATAATCGCTACTAATTCAAGGGGTTTGCCACGGACCCTCTTAATTTAACACTGTGAATTAAGTAACCGTGACTGGTGGCAGCACGTTGTGTACGGCTATTACGGCTTGCTGGCAGTACAGAAGGGTCTTATATTGCTGAATAAGGGTCTGCAGCCACAGCATTGATAATTCCCTTACTGCAGAAGCCTAATTGCCGGTTCACAACAGGCAGCCCGTCCGGCGACCAATTATCCTAGGTGCAGTTCCCTGACTGACCTGAGGGTAAGGGGGGCGCCGGAGAGCTGCGAGTTCCAAGGTGGAACTGAGAAAGTGGGATATACACAAATCCCCGCAGTACTTGGAAGATTGATAGCAGTGGTGGGGCATCCAAATTAAACTCCCCCTGCGGCAAATTGTAGAGCGAGATTAGCTTGCTGGATATTTTTGTCACATGGTGCCAGTGGTGGGATAACTAAGATAAGCCCCACTGCGCCTGTGATAGCCGTGTGCCGGCATTGTGCATGTCCCTCCGTCCGCTGATACACCGGTGTCAGTGGTGGGATTGTGACATAGTGGTGACACAGGGTCCGCTGTCCGTCGCGTTTTGGTGGCAGCGGGACACCCGTTAGTCGTCGCCCGTAAGTGGACGAACGGCGGTGGGCTGTTCGTCACACCCTGGCCATGGTGAGGCACAGTGGCATGATGGCGATGGAATGGCCCCGATCGACAGTAACGGGCTTTTTATACATTATCAGAACAAAGAAAGCTGCATTTTGCCGCAGAGGGTGTTAACATTATAATTCTAAGGCGTTTTCATGGTAATCTATAGAAACGTGGTTTAGAAAAGAGAATATGATGACATAATACGAAGATATTAATTAACATTTCTCCAAGCAACACTAAAACCCATAAGTCATTGGTATCTATGGCTACTGTCCTAAAATCTTATCATTGTCTCCAGTCTATGTCCATAAATTCTGACATCCTGACATTTTAATGACTTTACTTTTCGCTACCACACTATCACGTATAAGCATATTGACCATATATTTGGTGACCCTATTCCCCTATTGATCCAATCTTCCTCTATGCACATCTACTGAAGTTGGTAAGAGACATGATCTCATTTTCCATCCTCCATTTAGTACATTTTATTAGCTCTTTTGTAAAAGTTGAATCTTCTCTAACTTTCGACAAGATGGCTGCTAGAGACAACATGGCCGCTCAGTATATTATGGCTGACCATTCTCTTACAAGTCCCCCTCTTGTACTCTATCCAGAGTACAACATACAGTACTGTAATATTCATGGGTAAATTACTGGAAATAAGAATATTGAGGTAATTCAGCACTTTATGCACGTGTGTGTAAGGCAAAAGTCCCTAAAAATAGAACAAACACATAATAAAAAAAATAATTCAATAATTCAAATATTAGTCCCAAAAATAAGTTGCACAATAGTCAAGTCTATTGGTCTTTTTCTTCTCATTCTTTGTCTTCTGGATTTTCCTGATCTTCAGATCAGTATGAAACATCTTCTCCTGATCATCCACTAGGTTCATGGTCCCAGGAGTCGAATATGAAAATCTTCAGCGGACCTGGAGAAAATAGAAAAAAAGAGTGGAGTATCAGTCCTTACCAGAAATCTCAGTAAAATAATTAAGAAGTCTACACTGATTGATATGAACCATTTTAATCACCTTTTTAGCTTGAAAATTTCAGCAAAGACTTAATCATTGTTGTTGGGATGTAAGGTGCTAGCCCGTCCCCTTCAATGGGCAGGGACTCAAGGGAATTGAACAGGGAAGAGTCTCCATCCGTCATCTGTGCCTTTACAAGATTTTGAAGAGGAGAAAAGACAAGGGGGGCTCTCGGGGTTTTTTTAGTGACTGCAGCGATGACTTCTTGGGGATATTTGTCATCGCCCGTGAGTGCAGCTTCCTTGGCTGCGTGGTCTACATATGCATTGCCAAGGATGTGGGGATCAGGAATTAGCCTCTGGTGCCCTTTAATTTTACAGAAGGACCATAATTTTAGGAATTCTTTGCCCCGCTGCTCAATTTGTTTAAGAATTTCTGCATGCTGCAAGGGCTTGTTCTGTGAATCAACCATCCCCCTCATACATTAAGATACAGAGTGAGTGACGACACAACATATGCGCTGTCACTGAAGATATTCATTGGCTCTGTACACACAAGAATGACCTGTAAAGCTGCTTCCAACTCAGCTCTTTGAGTGAAGAAATGACCAGGGAGTTTATACTGCAGCAGCAGTGGCTTAGCTGGGAACCACACAGCGAAGCCTGTGACGTAATGCCCCTCATGCCAATAGCGAGCTCCATCAATATAGGCACAGGGGATTCCCTCTTGAAAGTCTGCTCGAAATGGTGAGGGAGTGACATTAGCCTGTTCAATTTGACAATCGTGACTTTTTCCTGCATATTGCATCATCTGGGCTAAGTGATATTTCTCACCTACTTTGACTTGTAAGTCTCTAGTCTCAAAATCAATGATCCATTGGGCCATTCTCTCTGAATTGATACCTGAAGCTTTTCCTTTCAACAAAGTTTTTAAAGTGACATGTGGGGTTTGTAAAATTAAAGGAGCAAATCCCACTATATGTCTCACTTGATTCATAGTCCAGTGCACGCCCAGTAGGAGTGAATCCTTTTTCCACAGGTGTAAGCAACCTAGAGTAATAACCTAGGGCATACAACTGACTAGACACTTCTGGGCTTTCTTTGGGCCATTTTTGTAGGAGCACCGAAGAAATAGAGATATCACCAGTGTGAGTCTGAATGTAAAAAGGCTGGGAAGGGTCAGGGTTAACCAATGCAGCAGCTGCCGTAAGGGCGCGCTTCAATCCCTCAAAAGCCTGTAAGGCGGCTCCTTCTACAGTTACAGGGGTAAGGTCATCATCAGCATTTTTCAATAAATCATACAGTGGTTTAGCCAAATTGGCAAAATCTTCAATAAATTCTCTGGAAAAATTAATAAGACCCAAAAATTTTCTGACCTCAGTAATGTTAGTTGGTATGGGGACAGCCTGAATAGCTTTAACCCTATCATGCATGGGTCTCTTTCCTTCTGCTGAGATAGGCACACCCAGAAATTTAACCTCTGATTTCATCAATTGTACTTTATCTAGACTCATTTTGAGTCCTGCATCTTGTAAAGCCTGACAAACATTTTCAAGGGTTTCTCTGTGTTCACATTCATCGACAGTTTGAATCAATAGATCATCCACATACTGTAAGACTTTGTCTCCGTAACCAAGGGGTTCTAACACCTGAGTTAATGCCTGATGGAAATACACAGGAGAACTGTGAAATCTCATGGGCAACCGCGTGAACAAGTATTGCACATGTGAAGCGGAGGGCAGATTCAGGTGTTAGGGGTACTGAGAAAAAGCCATTTGCAATGTCCAAACATGAAAGCACTTTACAATCACTCCTCAGCTGTGACATAACTTCAGGGACAGATGCAACAAGGTGAGCAGCTGAGGGAGTGTACTTATTTAGAAGTCTCAGGTTTACTACCATTCGAAAACTGCCATCTTCCTTCTTACAGGTAAAATATGACTGTTACATGGAGAATTACCTTTCACAACAACACCTTGCTTTTCTAATTCACTGACTGCAACCCTTATGTAAGGGATTGCGTCCTCAGGAATATGGTACTGACGCTGGAAAGGTGGCAGCTTTTCACCATCAATTTTAACCTTAGTTTGCATTAACCCACAATCAGTTTTCTTTGAGATCCACAATTCAGGGAACCTTTGCTTCAATACATTCTTTAAAGCATCATTGTCAGCATTTTCAACATTTTTACCAGTACATACTCCGAAACTAGCAATGGGTAATTTGTGACTCTCCTCCTCCTCCACAGGGACAATTACAGAACAGATAGTGGCTTCTTTGTTCCGCCACAGAACTTTATTACATAAATCAACAATTCCCATTGCTCCCAAAACATCAGTTCCCAAAATAGTGTGCCGTAACTGTGGGTTTAACCAAAAAGCGCATCGAAGACCCCTTTGCTTCGATCCCCCTGTGTCCTGAAATCTCAGGTTTACTGGACGACTTTTTACTGCCTCAAATCCTACCAACGTGGTAGTCTCAGGCAGTCCAGGGGGTGACTGCAATTTGTGTCGTGTTATTGAAACTGAGGCTCCTGTATCGATGAGGAATCATAGAATCGTAGAGTTGGAAGGGACCTCCTGGGCCATCTGGTCCAACCCCCTGCTCAAAGCAGGATTCGCTAAATCATCCCAGTCAGATGTCTGTCCAGCCTCTGTTTGAAGACTTCCATTGAAGGAGAACTCACCACTTCTCGTGGCAGCTTGTTCCACTCATTGATCACTCTAACTGTCAAAAAGTGTTTTCTAATATCTAATCTGTGTCTCCTCCCATTCAGTTTCATCCCATTGCTTCTAGTCTTTCCTTGGGCAAATGAGAATAAAGTTGATCCTTCTACAATGTGACAGCCCTTTAGATATTTGTAGACCGCTATTAAGTCTCCTCTCAGTCTTCTCTTTTGCAAACTAAACATTCCCAAATCCTGCAACCTTTCCTCATAAGACAGGGTTTGCAGACCGGTCACCATTCTGGTCGCTCTTTTCTGAACTTGTTCCAGTTTGTTGATGTCTTTTTAAAATGTGGTGCCCAAAACTGGACACAATGTTCCAGATGAGGTCTGACCAAAGAGGAGTAGAGGGAAATAATGACTTCACGTGATCTAGACTGTATGCTTCTGTTAATACATCCTAGAATTGCATTTGCCTTTTTTGCTGCTGTATCACACTGTTGACTCATATTCAGTCTGTGATCTATTAGTATACCCTAGTCTTTTTCACATGTGCTGTCACTTAGCCCTATTCCTCCCATTCTATATATGCTTTTTTCATTTTTATTGCCCAGATGTAGTACTTTGCATGTCTTCCCAAGGCAGCCCCTCTATTCTCCCTCTGACATAAGGTCTACCGTCCCAGCCCAGGGAAAGAGGGGCAAGGAGGGTGAGGGGAACAGGGGGAGCACTCCATCAATCAGTGTTACCTGCGGTGGGAAGCCCGAAAAATCCATCATCCCAATCTGGGCACAGCTTCCGTCCAACAGCTGCCACCTCCGCCCCAAAGAGATCCTTAGTCAGGGTCCGGTCCTCATGTTCCCGCAGCTCCTTGATCAGGGGAGCATAGGGTCGAGGAGGAGTGACCCCTCCTTGAATAGCATGGACATCCAGGTGCGGATGAGTGAAAGCTATTGGGGAGGGAGCAGGAGCAGAAGGCTCCTGTGAGACTGGGTTAACCATTTGAAGACCGTTGTACTGCTGATACTGCCTAGGGTCACTCACTGCTGGATACGGAGGTCTAACTCCGAAAGGTGGTCTAGAGAACTCCCGGGTCTGTTGGGGGTTAAATGGTGCCCGGGGTTCTCGGGGTACAATCCCTGGCACAAGGTTGGGACAAAAACATCTAACATGTCCTAGATGTCCACAAAAATAACACAATCGGGGACCTCTCATGGGATCTCGTGGGGGCTCTGCCGAACGGGACCTGCCCATTCTCGGCAGCTGCGCATACCCCCCCCGGAACTCCTGGCCTCCCTGAATCAGCAGACACACCCCGAGGTGAATGGCATGCAAACACATTAGACTCATCACCCTTCACCTCAGACTGCACTGTCCTAACAAAGCACTCCCTCACTTTTCTCCCAATTAGGCAAAAAAAATTTTAACAAATTTAAGAAGGACCAGGAACATTTGGACAGGGATTTTTTCTCGGGGTAGAAGCAGCATCACACCTAACCTAGGGTCTGCATGTGCTGGAGCTGTCGGGACAATATATCTTTCCTCAACTGTGTCTGCATAAGCTGGAGCTGTTGGGACACTATATCTTATGTACTACTTCACCCATTCTCCTAACTCTTCTCCAGTCTACACCTGTATTTACATCAGCACTGTCTCGAAGCTGCAGTGTCCATCTGTGACATAACTGCTCTCAGCTGCTGCTGCTCGCACCCCTCCTCTCTGTGCTTCCATGCTAGCTCCAGCATCTCTCAGCTTTTCTAATCTCTCCCTATATGCTGCCCCTCCCCGGGTGATCATGTTAACATATTGTTGTGTAAGCTGCCTATCAAGAGCCTGATCAAAGGTTATGACTGTCTTACGCAAAGCCGCTACCCGACTGTTACTTTTCCCTAGCGAACTCTTTCTAACTAGTTCCCTGTTCTCTGTGGTGAACCAACGCATACAATTTAGCCACGTGGTTTCCACATTAACCCCCTCCAGCTGGGGTGTGCCAGCATATTTCTCTGCCTGCTTCCGTAACCACTCCATATTTACTGTGGTCTACAAGGACGAGTTTTACTCTGTTCTAGTATCAACAAATGCAATTTAAGCAAAGTTAGATACTCACACCTCTCTCGAATGGAAGACCTCCTGCCGGCTGTTTGGGGTCGACCAGATATCAAAAGAGGTGCAGCCGTGATTCCAGCCTCACTCGTTAGCTTGCCAGGCATCTCCCCACGCCCTTTTAAAGCTTCTTGCTTCCGGGCACAAAAAAATTCTCACGTCCTTGTAGGTAGCTTCTTCTTAGTTACTCATCTTTTTATAGTCTTTTTCTTTGTCCGTGGTTTTCTTATAAAAAATCGGGCAGGCGGTCTCGGAGCGATCACGAGAGGTTCTCCTTCAGGCTGGCTTCCTTTGATCGGTTTCACGTGTGGCCACACGCGTTTCTTTTATTTTTTTCTTCACTCTTCCAACCTCAAACTCTCATCTGCAACTTCTTCCACAAAGGTTCTTCTGGAGGCCGCTCTCCGGAGCCGCTCCACCTGACTGGCAATCGCCACTTGTAAGAAAATGTTCTTATCGGGAGAGTTGGAAGAGCCGGATAAAACTGCAGACAATTCTTCTTGAAGCTGAGGTTGAAGTTTATTCGGAGATACACAGCAAAACAGATACAGAATAACAGAGGAGTTGGAATATGCGGGCAAAAACAGGAATGCAGACAGGCAGAGATTCGCTAGGAAGTCTGGCGATGATAAGGCTCTGTGCCCTGGCCATGGTGAGGCACAGTGGCATGATGGCGATGGAATGGCCCCGATCGACAGTAACAGGGGCTTTTTATACATTATCAGAACAAAGAAAGCTGCATTTTGCCGCAGAGGGTGTTAACATTATAATTCTAAGGCGTTTTCATGGTAATCTACAGAAACGTGGTTTAGAAAAGAGAATATGATGACATAATACGAAGATATTAATTAACATTTCTCCAAGCAACACTAAAACCCATAAGTCATTGGTATCTATGGCTACTGTCCTAAAATCTTATCATTGTCTCCAGTCTATGTCCATAAATTCTGACATCCTGACATTTTAATGACTTTACTTTTCGCTACCACACGATCACGTATAAGCATATTGACCATATATTTGGTGACCTATTCCCCTTTTGTTCCAATCTTCCTCTATGCACATCTACTGAAGTTGGTAAGAGACATGATCTCATTTTCCATCCTCCATTTAGTACATTTTATTAGCTCTTTTGTAAAAGTTGAATCTTCTCTAACTTTCGACAAGATGGCTGCTAGAGACAACATGGCCGCTCAGTATATTATGGCTGACCATTCTCTTACAGGGAGAGTGGGCAGCCATTTACTGTAATGGATAGGTTTGTTGGGGGAAAGATGATGAATTCTGTTTTGTCCATGTTAAGTTTCAGAAATCTGGCAGAGAAGAAGGATGAAATAGTGGACAGACATTGAGGGATTCTGGTTAGTAGGGAGGTGATATCTGGTCCAGAGATGTAGATCTGTGTGTCATCAGCATAGAGATGATACTGAAAGCCATGAGATTCTATGAGCTGTCCCAGGCCAAAGGTGTAAATGGAGAAGAGCAGGGGTCCTAGGACTGAACCTTGTGGGACTCCGACAGATAGGGGGCGAGGTGAGGAGGTGGTGTGTGAGTGGGAGACGCTGAATGTCCGGTCTGTTAGGTATGATGAGATCCAGGATAGGGCCAAGTCTGTGATGCCAAGGGATGAGAGGGTCTGTAATAATAGGGAATGGTCCACTGTGTCAAAGGCAGCCGACAGGTCCAGGAGGAGGAGGACAGAGTAGTGTCGCTTGCTCTTGGCAGTTAAGAGGTCATTGGTGACCTTAGTAAGGGCAGTTTCAGTGGAGTGGTGTGACCGGAAGCCAGATTGTAAGCGGTCGAAGAGGGAGCAAGAAGAGAGATGGGAGGACAGTTCAAGGTAGACGTGTTGTTCCAGTAGATTGGAGGCATAGGGGAGAAGTGATATAGGGCGATAGCTAGATACAGAGGATGGGTCAAGAGAGGGCTTTTTGAGGATAGGTGTGATGGAGGCATGTTTAAAGCTTGAGGGGAAAACACCAGTTGTTAGTGATAGGTTGAAGAGATGGGTTGGGGTTGGGATGAAGACTGTGGTGAGGTTTGGGATGAAGTGGGAAGGGATCGGGTCAAGTGCACAAGTGGTGAGATGTGATCTTGAGAGTAGAGTGGAGAGTCGATCTTCTGTAATGGTGGAGAAGTTGGTTTTGGAGGTGGAGGGCTGGGAAGTCGGGAGGAGGGGCTCTGGGGGTTGTTGACCAAAACTGTCTCTGATGTTATCAATCTTCTGCTTGAAAAATGAGGCAAAGTCTTCAGCTGAGATGAGTGGGGAGGGAGGAGGTGCTGGGGACGGAGGAGAGAATTGAAGGTGTTGAATAACTGTTTAGGGTTGTGAGACAGGGAGGATATGAGAGATGAGAAGTAGGTTTGTTTAGCTGTGGCGAGTGTGGTCTTGAAAGTAGTGAGGGACTGTTTGAATGCGATGAAGTGCTCATTGGAGTGGGATCTTTTCCATCTGCGCTCAGCAGCCCTGGAAGCTCGCCTCAGTTCTTTGGTCTGGCTGGTGTGCCAGGGCTGTCTGTTGATTTTGAGAGCTTTGGTATGTGTAAGTGGGGCAGCAGATTCCAAAGCTACAGCTATTGTGGTGTTATATAGAGCAGCAGCGTCATCCGCATTGTGTAAGGAACTTATATCTGTGAGAGGGAGGAGGGATTCAGAGAATGAGTGTAGGTCAAAGTGTTTAAGATTTCTGCGAGGGTGTGAAAGTTTGTGGGGTGGGGATTGTAGACATGGAGTGGAGAGGGAAGAGAATGTGAGAAGGTTGTGGATGCTAACCTCAGGTCATTAGCAGAACGGAGGGCACGGGTAGGGTGGTATACTGAAACAAGGGAGGAGATGTAGGGTGGTGCTGAGCCATGGAGTGTTTTGTGGGTGAGGGTAATAAGTTTGTACTGGATTCTGGAGTGGATGGGTAACCAGTGTAATGACTGACACAAGGTAGAGGCATCTGTGTAACGATTGGTGAGGAATATGATCCTGGCTGCAGCATTGGAGAGGGGAGAGTTTGGTAAGAGGGAGACCGATTAGAAGAGAGTTACAATAGTCCAGACGAGAATGAATAAGAGAAACAGTAAGAGTTTTTGCAGAGTCGAAAGTAAGAAAAGGTCGAATTCTAGAAATGTTTTTGAGGTGCAGACAACAAGAGTGAGCCAGTGATCGGATGTGGGGGGTGAATGAAAGCTCGGAATCAAGTATGACCCCAAGACAGTGGGCATGTTGCTGGGGAGTAATGGTGGAACTACACACGGAGATGGCAATGTCGGGCATAGGTAGGTTAATAGAGGGAGGAAACACTAGGAGTTCAGTTTTTGACAGGTTCAGTTTCAAATATAGTGAGGACATGATGTTAGAGACAGCGGTAAGGCTACTTTCACACATCAGGTTTTCGGTGTCAGGCGCGATCCGGCGTCGTGCCGGAACGCCGGATCCGGCAAATGTTTAGTAAAACCGGATGTGACGGATCCGGTTTTCTGCCAGATCCGTCTTTTTCTTGACAGACAAAACCGGATCCGTCTCATCCGGTTCATCCGTTTTTCTATCCGTTTTTCGACGGATTACGCCGGATCCGGTTTTTAAAATTGACCCTTGTGGCCTTCCGAACGGGATTGGCTACTGGAAAACTAGATATAGCATGTTCCTACAGCCCTTCTTTGACAGGTTGTAGAGAAGAAAGTGCAGGTTGGAGAGAAGAGCAAGTTACTGGCGAAGATGGATGTTGTCATTGGAAATATTACCACTAGAAGTTCTGTGACGGTTTCAGGGACAATTTTCCACTATACTTTATGTCACCTCAAGGCAGAGTACACTGGGATGACAGAGTGTGAGAGATTTTTGCCCTAAACTTGTGTACCTTCTGGACCAACAGTATATACCTTTGCCAACCAAAGTTGGCTATCTTGTCATGGTCTTACTATTTTTACCTTTAGGCCACAGGTGTGTACCTGGTTGTGTTTTATGCAAAGTATTTCACCTTTTAACAAAAGTTGTGTACATTGGTAGGAAATCACCAACAATAAACACAACTTTTTAAGTGAAATACTTTGCTTCAAACACAACCAGGAACACAACTGTGGCAAAAAGCTAAAATTTACCCACAGTTATACCTGGTTTTGAATACCTTTTTTCCTTTGAAATACCCTGTATTTAACCTTTTTTTAAAACATAGTTCGCCGCAGAAAGAAATGACAGACAACCATTGTGAAACGATAATTTAACTTTTATTTAAATTTTTTTTTTTTTTGTAGAATGTTTTTAAAGTGCAAAAAAACTTTTTTAGAAAGGTTTTAAACCCAATGGGCATTTTTTTTATTACAAAAAACACACATTACAATTCTGTGTACTGTGGGGTGGAAATACTGCTGGAGGGGCTGCGGGACACTTCGACACTGGGTGTGTGGAGAGAGGACTGGGATCTTGGTGGGGAAGGAACAGTTAGAGGTGAAGGTGTGGAAAAAACTACAGAATGGGTGGACATGTGGGAAGCAGAAGAGGTGGTGGGTGGTGGAGTGGAGGGTTGGGCAGGGACTGTAGGAGCAGATGATGTTGATGGAAAGTTGTATGGGGAAGGAGTTTGGTACGGGGCAGGTTGCTGGAAGTGGGGAGATGACTGGTACTGGGGAGGTTGCTGGTACTGGGGAGGTTGCTGGTACTTGGCAGGTTGCTGCTATGTAGTAGGAGGGGGAGGATGAAAAGTGGCTGGAGGGGGTGCAGATGTAATAGGAGGGGGAGGATGGAAAGTGGCTGGAGGGGGTGCAGGTGGAGGAACTACAGTGGTGGGAGGTGGAGGTTGGGAGGTAACCTGCTGTAGAGCACCGTGGCACGAATGCATTACATGCATCTGCTGGGCAGGAGAGAGCGTTTCCATGCGCTCCACAACAGACCTGAAAAAGGTGTGGTTTGGCGAAGATCTTGCTTCTGAATGCATGGTTTGCAGAAGTGTCTTCACCTCCAGAATGCTGGAGTTGATCTGCTGAAAGCCTGCGGAGATTTGCTCTGACAAGACTTTGAGACAGTTCTGGAAAGATGCATTCAGATGCAATAACTCTTGCGCATAACTCTTTTCCTGACCCCTCTGCCGCTGTCGCCCAGTACCCGCAGGTGTACTAGAGGCGGCAGGGGCAGAAGGGTGGGGTAAAGGGAAAGCGATCTCCTCACCAGCAGCTTCATGTAATGTAGGCGGCCACGATGCTCCTGTGCTGGTGGATGGGACAGATGGGTCGAATGTGTGGGAAGGCAGGGAAGGTGCAGATGTACCGGGGCGGTCGAAGTGTCCCTCGGTGCCGGTCTCCTCAGGGATCGCCTCAGAAGGGTCCAATCGTGCAGGCTCCCGAGTGCTGCTCACTGTGCTGTGGAATAAAGAGAAAAAAAAACAATTAAAATACTGACATGGTATGGCCCTGGCTGAAAAAAAAAAGTTACATCTAACATTTTTTTCACATGTGGTGTGTAATATTTACCTTCTGGTGACCATTGTTTCCCGGAGGAACGACAGGGCTTCTGCGTACTTGTACTTGCTCCTGCGTCCTCCAGATCCACTCGGGGCCCGCATCTCTTTATTGAACTCCTTCTTGAAACGATCCCTCACAGACCGCCACCGATTCACAATTCTGTTCCCTGAAACGAGAAAGGAGTGGTTAGTATACAACATCAGTGTTTCACAAACTCCAGTCCTCATGGTCCCCAGGGGTCATGTTTTCAGGATTTCAATAGTAAATAGAAATCCTGAACACATGATCCGTGGGGACCACGAGGACTGGAGTTCGGGAAACACTGGTTTACATCAAGCAACCGTTACTGTATATACTTACGCTCTTTAATCTGGTCCCGAGCTTCGAGGTCCTCCCAGCGGCCCACAAGGAGAGAACAGATTTCCTCCCAGAGTCGTCGGGTAATGATCAGGTCAGCGTGGCGGCGGTCAGCCGTATTCCAGAGCGGCTCCCTTTCTCTGACGAGATCGATGAGGCGGTCCACATCAATCCCTCCATCCTCACCGTCAGAGTCGGGAGCACGCTGTGAAGGCTGTTAAAGAAAAAGACAAAAATAACATAATTAGCCTCCACAAAAGAAATGAAATAAAAAGTGCAAAAAAACAAAGCCAAAATATTTATACTTACACGCTGGTGACCGCCGCGTTGCTGTCGCCGACGACCCTGGGAGGCACTGCTAGGACCTCTTGGCCGAGCACCAGATTGGGAAGACTAGAGAAGAAAACAAAAAATGTTATGAGTTTGGATGTAGGCATTTGTTTGCTGTGTGTGGTCTGCAGAACATTGTTTTCTATGTGTTGTGTGTAGTGTGATGTTGTGTTTCTGCGTTTGATGCAAAAAACTTACGAATTGTGAGCCCACTCCAAGCGTCTGTCCACCCCTTCCTTCTTCTTCTGGGAGCTCCTCTTCATCTTGTGATTCCTGTTTTGAAATAAAAGGCAATGAATAGACATATATTACAGAGATGATGGATTTTGGAAATAAAAACTTACCGTCAAACGCTGACGATGCGAGGGAGGGCTCCCAGAAGAAGATGTGCTGTCCTGTTGATGGCCAGACTCCATGGCTGTGGGTATTGCTGCTGCCAGTGATGCCATTTCTGCTGCTGCTGCTGCTGCTGCTGCTGCTGCATCTCTTTGGCGGCTGTTGAATAAAGAGAAACAAAGGGCCAATGAATATCTTGATATTCCATGGCCCTAGTTTGGAGGAATGGGGGATTTGATAATTACCGTCTCTCATCTGCTTCTGGACTCCCCTCCCGTTCAGCATGCTGCTCCATTTGGGATGGTGCTGCTGCTGCATCTCTTTGGCGGCTGTTGAATAAAGAGAAACAAAGGGCCAATGAATATCTTGATATTCCATGGCCCTAGTTTGGAGGAATGGGGGATTTGATAATTACCGTCTCTCATCTGCTGCTGGCCTCCCCTCCTCAGCATGTTCTATTTGCTGCTCCATTTGGGGTGGTGGTGGTGCTGATGGTGCTGCAGTGGTCTCCTGCCTTCTCCTGCTTCGCTTGGTTGCTTTCTTGGGTGGCATGTTGGGTGTGGCTGTGGGTCCCACTGTCTTGCTTTTATATATGTCTTGTGGGCAGAGCTACTGAGCATGCTCAGACCAAAAAACCGGATCCGGCGCATTGCGGCGCTCATAGGCTTTCATTGTGTGAAAAAGCCGGACGCGCCGGATCCGGCGTGTCCGGCTTTTTCGCCGGAGACAAAAAACGTTACAGTAGACGTTTTTTCCAGACGCCGGATCGCGACACATTGCGACACATTGCCGGATCCGGCGAAAACCGGATGAAACGCATGGCCATCCGGCGCGATCCGGCGCAAATGCAAGTCAATGGGGGTGAAACCGGATCCGGCATTGCATTTCGCCGGATCCGGTTTCTGTCAAAAGCGCCGGATCGCGCCTGACGGCGAAAACCTGATGTGTGAAAGAGGCCTAAGACAATCAATGGTATTTTCTAAAAAGGCAGACATGATATCGGGAGGAGAAGTGTATAATTGGATGTCATCAGCATAGAGATGGTACTGGAACCCAAATCTACTGATTGTTTGTCCAATAGGGGCAGTGTACAAGGAGAAGAGGAGGGGGCCTAGAACTGATCCTTGAGGAACCCCAACAGCAAGGGAAAGAGGAGGAGGAGCCAGCAAAAGATACAGTGAAGGAGCGTCAGAGAGATAGGAGGAGAGCCAGGAGAGAACTGTGTCCTCGAGGCCGATGGAGTGTAGCGAAGTGAGTAGGAGATGGTGATCCACAGTTTCGAATGTTGCAGAGAGATCCAAGGGAATTAGCATGGAGTAGTGACCGTTAGATTTAGCTGTTAGAAAATCATTAGAGACTTTAGTGAGGGCAGTTTCAGTAGAGTGTAAAGAGCGGAAACCGGATTGAAAAGGGTCGAGAAGAGAGTTATCAGAGAGATAGCGGATAAGACTGGAGTGGACCAGGCATTCCAGGAGTTTAGAGTTGAAGGGAAGATTAGAGACAGGTCTATAGTTAGTGGCACAGTTTTGGTCGAGGGATGGTTTTTTAAGTAGTGGATGTATGATGGCATGCTTAAATGAGGAGGGAAAGATACCAGAAGAGAGAGAGAGGTTAAATATTTTTGTTAGGTAAGAGGTGACATCAGGGGAAAGGGACTGGAGGAGATGTGATGGAATGGGATCACTGGTGCAAGTGGTAAGGCGAGAAGATGCAAGGAGCCTGATTAGTTCTTCTGTGACTGGTTCAAAATCAGAGAGTGAGCTAGATGCATTGGGGACAGTGCTTAGTATGAGGGGATTGGGAGATAATTTCCTGTCGGATGTGGTCAATTTTTTCTTTGAAATAATTGGCCAGAACGTCAGCGTGGAGATCTGTGGTTGGGGCCTGCACTTTTAGGTTGAGTAGGGAATGAGAAGTATCAAAGAGACGTTTAGGGTTATTGGACAGTGAGGTGATGAGGGTGTTGAAATAGGTTTGTTTGGAGAGGTGAAGGGCAGAGTTGTATGTTTTAAGCAACTCCACCCACACACACAAATGATACACCATTTGCAAGGTAAACTTGCCCCCTTCAGCAAGAAAATAGCCAAACAAACCACACATCCACGAAATACAGTTTAAACATTAATTTTCATAAAACTGCAGTAAGGAAAAATGACCTGCAGGTGGCACCACACTACCCTAAAGCACACTACTACAAAGCTGCTTACAGACATCACAAACAAATCCAAATGTTTGCCTTGGGGGCTTTCCAGCTTGCCGAATTGCTTGCCCAGCCTATTTTAGCCACATTGGAGAATTGCACAATACACTGCAGGTGAGGCACATATGCAAACACATTTGTAAATATGCACTGCCTAATGATTTGCACACTTGCTTCGTTCATAATCCACCCACACAAACAAATGATACACCATTTGAAAGGTCAAGTTACCTGCAGGTGGCAGTACACTACCCCAAAGCATACTACCACAAAGCTGCTTACAGACATCACAAAAAAATCTAAACATTTGCCTTGGGGTCTTTCCAGCTTGCCCAAGTGTTTGCCCAGCCTATTTCATGCAAATTGGAGGATTGCACACTTCACTGCAGGCGAGTCACATATGCAAACACATTTGTAAACATGCACTGCTTTTTCGGTGATTACTTCGCCTAGCCCAATTCAGCAAGAAAACAGCCAAACAAACCACACATTCATGATTTTATCACTAAATACAGGTTAAACATTCATTTTCATAAACCTGCAGAAAGACACAATGACCTGCAGGTGGCACCTCAACCGGAAGACATTTTTTGGCCTCTACTTATCAAACCAATTGATTGTATTACCAATCTCCATATATAAATACCTGTCTGTGTTCATCGGCTCATGAAATACATTTACATTTCACCAGCTTGCTTTTTCTGAAATTGCCTGCGCCCCTGACGACCAATGTGCGAAAATTTTGCACGGGCCAACTACTATATTGTATTTATAAGGCCGGTTTCATACTAGCGTGTGTGATGTGAGAAACTTGCACGAGTCTCTCGCATCAACACCCGGTGCTACCGCTGGCACTCGGGATATGTCAAAAGTAAAAGAAAAGTCAAAGATGCTATAGGATTTTTACAGGATGAAAATGATGAAATGGTAAGACAGGATGTTGAGAAGGCTGAACTTTTAAATTCCTATTTTGCATCTGTTTTCTCTCAGAAAGGAAATGCAACATCAACTGTTATTCACTGTCCTATTAAGGGAATAGAAGAATCCAGTATATCTATAAACAGAAAGATAGTGAGGAAACACTTAGCTAACCTAAATGAATTCAAGTCTCCAGGTCCAGATGAATTACACCCCAGAGTACTGAAGGAGATAGCAGAAGAAATTTTTGAACCCCTCTCCATAATCTTTGAAAATTCTTGGAGAACAGGAGAAGTGCCAGAAGACTGGAGAAGAGCAAATGTTGTTCCTATCTTCAAAAAGGGGAAGAAGGTGGACCCAGGTAACTATAGGCCGGTGAGTCTGACTTCTATACCAGGAAAGATCTTTGAACAAATTATTAAACAACATGTATGTCAATACCTGGATAAGAATGAAGTGATTAAACAGAGTCAGCATGGGTTTCTAACTAATAAGTCATGTCAGACTAACTTAATTTCCTTCTATGACGGTATCACTGATTGGGTGGATCAAGGAAATGCTGTAGATATAGTATATCTTGACTTCAGCAAAGCATTTGACAAAGTCTCTCATACAATCCTTATTGAAAAAATGACTAAGTATGGAATGGACAAGGCAACTGTTAGGTGGATTCATAACTGGCTTAGTGATCGGACCCAAAGAGTGGTCGTAAATGGCTGCACATCCAGTTGGAAGAATGTCTCAAGTGGGGTACCACAGGGCTCTGTCCTGGGCCCTGTATTGTTCAACATCTTTATCAACGATTTAGATGAAGGAATTGAGGGTAAACTGATTAAATTTGCTGATGACACAAAGCTAGGAGGGATAGCTAATACTAGAGAAGAGAGAGAGAGGATTCAAAAAGATTTAAATAAACTGGAGAAGTGGGCAGCAACTAACAGAATGGTTTTTAACAGGGAGAAATGCAAAGTACTACATCTGGGCAATAAAAATGAAAAAAGCATATATAGAATGGGAGGAATAGGGCTAAGTGACAGCACATGTGAAAAAGACTTGGGTATACTAATAGATCACAGACTGAATATGAGTCAACAGTGTGATGCAGCAGCAAAAAAGGCAAATGCAATTCTAGGATGTATTAACAGAAGCATACAGTCTAGATCACGTGAAGTCATTATTTCCCTCTACTCCTCTTTGGTCAGACCTCATCTGGAATATTGTGTCCAGTTTTGGGCACCACATTTTAAAAAAGACATCAACAAACTGGAGCAAGTTCAGAAAAGAGCGACCAGAATGGTGACCGGTCTGCAAACCCTGTCTTATGAGGAAAGGTTGCAGGATTTGGGAATGTTTAGTTTGCAAAAGAGAAGACTGAGAGGAGACTTAATAGCTGTCTACAAATATCTAAAGGGCTGTCACATTGTAGAAGGATCAACTTTATTCTCATTTGCACAAGGAAAGACTAGAAGCAATGGGATGAAGCTGAATGGGAGGAGACACAGATTAGATATTAGAAAAAACTTTTTGACAGAGTGATCAATGAGTGGAACAGGCTGCCACGAGAAGTGGTGAGTTCTCCTTCAATGGAAGTCTTCAAACAGAGGCTGGACAGACATCTGACTGGGATGATTTAGCGAATCCTGCTTTGAGCAGGGGGTTGGACCAGATGGCCCAGGAGGTCCCTTCCAACTCTACGATTCTATGATTCTATGACCGGAGCGTGCGGCTGCATAGAAATACATGCAGCCGCACGCTCCGGTCCTGAGTGCTGGCGACAGTGCCGGGTGTTGATGCGAGAGACTCGTGTGAGTTTCTCGCATCATACACTCTAGTGTGACCCCGGCTTAAGTCACAGTATCCCCTATATAATGTACAATGCTCAAAAACATAAAGGGAACACTCAAAAAACACATTCTAGATCTGAATGAATGAATGAAATATTCTCATTGAATACTTTGTTCTGTACAAAGTTGAATGTGCTGACAACAAAATCACACAAAAATCATCAATGGAAATCAAATGTATTAACCAATGGAGGCCTGGATTTGGAGTCACACACAAAATTAAAGTGGAATGTAATGTTCTTAAAGCAAGTCAAAATGAGGCTCAGTATTGTGTGTGTAGCCTCCACGTGCCTATATGACCTCCTTACAACGCCGGGGCATGCTCCTGATGAGGCGGCGGATGGTCTCCTGAGGGATCTCCTCCCAGGCCTGGACTAAATTATCCGCCAACTCCTGGACAGTCTGTGGTGCTACGTGACGTTGGTGGATGGAGTGAGACATGATGTCCCAGATGTGCTCAATCGGATTCAGGTCTGGGGAACGGGCGGGCCAGTCCATAGCTTCAGTGCCTTCATTTTGCAGGAAGTACTGAAACACTCCAGCCACATGAGGTCTAGCATTGTCATGCATTAGGAGGAACCCAGTGCCAACCGCACCAGCATATGGTCTCACAAGGGGTCTGAGGATCTCATCTCGGTACATAATGGCAGTCAGGCTACCTCTGATGAGCACATGGAGGGCTGTGCGGCCCTCCAAAGAAATGCTACCCCACAAAATTACTGACCGACTGCCAAACCGGTCATGCTGAAGGATGTTGCAGGCAGCAGATCGCGCTACACGGCGTCTCCAGATTGTCACGTCTGTCACATGTGCTCAGTGTGAATCTGCTTTCATCTGTGAAGAGCACAGGGCTCCAGTGGCGAATTTGCCAATCCTGGTGTTCTGTGGCAAATGCAAAGCATCCTGCATGGTGCTGGGCTGTGAGCACAACCCCCATCTGTGGACGTTGGGTCCTCAGACCTTCCTCATGTAGTCGGTTTCTAACCGTTTGTGCAGACACATGCACATTTGTGGCCTGCTGGAGGTCATTTTGCAGGCCTCTGGCAGTGCTCCTGTTCCTCCTTGCACAAAGGCGGAGGTAGCAGTCGTGCTGCTGGGTTATTGCCCTCCTACGGCCCCCTCCATGTCTCCTGGTGTACTAACCTGTCTCCTGGTGTACTAACCTGTCTCCTGGTAGCGCCTCCAGCCTCTGGACACTACACTGACAGACACAGCAAACTTTCTTGCCACAGCTCGCATTGATGTGCCATCCTGGATGAGCTGCACTACCTGCGCCACTTGTGTGGGTTGTAGAGTCCGTCTCATGCTACCACGAGTGTGAAAGCACAACCAACATTCAAAAGTGACCAAAACATCAGCCAGAAAGCATTGGTACTGAGATGTGGTCTGTGGTCCCCACCTGCAGAACCACTCCTTTATTGAGTATGTCTTGATAATTGCCAATAATTTCCATCTGTTATCTATTCCATTTGCACAACCGCATGTGAAATTGATTATTAATCAGTGTTGCTTCCTAAGTGGACAGTTTGATTTCACAGAAGTTTGATTTACTTGGAGTTATATTCTGTTATTTAAGTGTTCCCTTTATTTTTTAGAGCAGCGTATATAGACTGCTGTATATAGATTACATAGATGATACTGTGATTACACAGATTTAGCAGCCAGCATCACCTATATATTGTATAAACAGCAGTCACAGTATCACCCATATAATGTGTATAGACTGCTGTATATAGATTACATAGATGATACTGTGATTACACAGATTTAGCAGTCAGTATCACCTATATATTGTATACACAGCAGTCTATATACAGTATACAGGTGATAGTGCAAGTGCTGAACATGCATAAGACCAAGTTTCCATATTGGGACTCACCCAGGTATGGAGATGGGGGAGGATAAACTGCTGAGGTGTGTCCATTGTCGGGCGTGCAGAGGAGCGTGTCCCTGGCTTGGACGGTGAGAAGAGCAGGAAACAAAAAAAGGGGGATATACAGCACTGGAGCGGACAGGCATCACTGGGGAGGCACATAGAACACGGGGTGGGTCACGACGATCACAGGGGGAGGTACAGAGATCACGGGGGCACAGATCACTGGGGGGTGGCACAAAGATCATAGGAGGGCACAGAGATCACATGGGAGCACAAATATGACAGGGGGTACATAAAAGGGGGGCACATAGATCACAAGCTGGCAGAAAGCTGGGAGCCACAGAGATCACAGGGGTGCATATAGCTGGGGGCACAGATCACAGGGGTGCATATAGTTGGGGGGCACAGATTATAGGGGGCATATAGCTGGGGGCACAGATCACAGGGAGGCATATAATTGGGGACACAGATCACAGGGGGCATATAGCTGGGGGGCACAGAGATTATATTGGGGCACAGATCACCAAGCACAGAAATTACCTGAAGACAGGCACTGAGCTCCTCTTCTGGGACAGGAGAATGGGACAGCATTGGTCACTAACCCTGCCCACCTTGGTGCTAACCCCGCCCACCCCAATGACCTCATCATTCATGTGCAGGCAGCGTTCTGTAATGAACAACAAAAGAAAGCCCACCAAAGTAAATGGGTAATTTAACTCTTAGAACATATGTATGAAACAACAACAAATGGTTAAAAAAATAACCAAGAGAGTATAAACCCTTAAAATAATTTTATTATCTTCAAAAAGTGGTTTAATAACAATCAGTACAAGACAATACTACTAGACTAGTAAAAGGTAAAATAGGGACGCCTGAAATAACAGAAGAAATATTATACTATAGTGTCTGACACCTGCCCACTACTATCCTAAGAAATATATCATTAAGAAGGATTTCCTTTCCTTAAACAAAGATGAATAATAAATTTCAATAAAAAAGCAGGATGTTCACACGTACATGAAATAATAATAAGAAAGCGTCCCCGTCGCCCCAACGCACGTTTTGTCTTAATACTTCATCAGGACACGCCTCCTGACCCTAAACCCTATTATATTTCTTAGGATAGTAGTGGGCAGGTGTCAGACACTATAGTATAATATTTCTTCTGTTATTTCAGGCGTCCCTATTTTACCTTTTACTAGTCTAGTAGTATTGTCTTGTACTGATTGTTATTAAACCACTTTTTGAAGATAATAAAATTTTTTTAAGGGTTTATACTCTCTTGGTTATTTTTTTAACCATTTGTTGTTTCATACATATGTTCTGTAATGAACGCTGCGTGCACTTGTGGGTTAAATGGCCGGCAGCTGGCAGGTCTGCCGCTGGAGAATTGCGGACTGCGGGGACCTGCCTGCGGGCCGCATGTGGCCCGTGGGCCGGAGGTTCCCCACCCATTTTAAAGGACCAGCGGCCCACTTAGCCACCAGCCCACCAGGCATCTGCCCGGCTGGGCAGATTAGCAATCCGGGACTGATGTACATGTATGATCCGGTCACCGGCCAGTATCTGTATATGTACATGTATGATCCGGTCACCGGCCAGTATCTGTATATGTGCATGTATGATCCGGTCACTGGCCAGTAACTGTATATGTACATGTATGATCTGCTCACCGGCCAGTATCTGTATATGTACATGTATGACCCGGTCACCTGCCAGTATCTGTATAACTACATGTATGATCCGGACACCGGCCAGTATCTGTATATGTACATGTATGATCCGGTCACCGGCCAGTATCTGTATATGTACATGTATAATCAGGTCACTGGCCAGGATCTGTATATGTACATGTATGATACGGTCACCGGCCAGTATCTGTATATGTACATGTATGATACGGTCACTGGCCAGTATCTGTATATGCACATGTATGATCCGGTCACCGGCAAGTATCTGTACATGTACAATTACCAAGTGCTAATGGGTGCATGGAGGACATGGAGACATGAGTAGGAAGAGTAAGAATCTGAGGAAAATGTAGAAAGCGGGAACAGGAGAGAGTTGGATTAGTGAAGTGATGTTTCTCACCTGTCTAAGGAGATGTGTTTTTAGTCCCTTTACCCTCGATGGTGGTTTGCACGTTAATGACTGTTAATTGTAATTTTTACAATTCTGACCACTGTCACTTTATGAGGTAATAACTCTGGAATGCTTCAATGGATCCCGGTGATTCTAAGACTGTCACGCCGCCTTCTCCACCTGTCACGCCGCCGCTCCCCCGAGCCCTGGCATACTTACCGGTCCTCGGCGTCCTGGCGTGCTCCTGGTACTGCTGCGCGTCTCCTGGCATCTGATTCCTCGCTCCCGTCGGGTGCGCGTGCACGCTGAGCTCAGCGGCGCACGCGCACACCTCCCGGCCTGACCCTTGTCGCTCCTTCCTGCCCTCTCCTTGCCCTGGGAGGACCCTGACTCGGAAGTCCCAAGACGCGCTCTGCATATCAGGCAGCCACTTCCTTCTGGCTGTGCCTGATTATCATTTGTATTCCACGCTTGATTCAGGCCCCATGCTTCCCTGCGGTTCCCCGTGCTCTAGCCTATCTGCCCTGGCTTGTGCTATTGCCACCTTTGCTTTAGTTCACACCCGGCCCTCTCTTTTGTGATCTCTCCTAGTGTCTGCCTGCCTGTACCTCTGTCCTGTCCATGTCCCTGTGTCTCAGCTGTGTCCACCTGCCAGTGTCTCCATCCTCCCCATGTTCCCGTTTCTCAGCCGTGTCCACCTGTGAGTGTCTCAGCTGTGCTCACCCGCCTGTGTCTCTACCAAGCCCGCCTGCCTGTGACTTTTCCGTGCCACTCTCTGCTAGTCCGTCCTGTTTCCCGCTAGTTTCTCCTACGGTCCTTCCCTGGTACCAGCTGTCGCAAAGATAGTCTCCCCGGGCCTGCCCCTAACGCTCCCTGTATAGGGGGGCGGTCCACCAGGCCAGCTCGCCCGTGGGAGGTTCGTTGTCATGGCCCAGCGGTTCCACTCTTGGAGTTCCACTAGTTCTCACAGTAGAAAGGCCATGGACCCCACTGGTACCTTGGCTACGGCCCACAAGTAACTGGTATTCCTGTGGGAAAATCAGACGAGGATGATGTCCTTTTTAAAAACCAAGGAGTCCTGTTTGTCGGCTTTGCAGCTTTCAGATCCGGGGAATGTTTCTCAGCTGGCCAGTCTCCAACAGGAGCTCGCCCAGCAATGTGACACCCAGGCCCACATCCTCAATTATATGGCGTCGGTAGATAACCGGCTCCAGTCCCTGCAGTCCGTCGCCGCTGCCCTGCCCCCCCCCGCCTAGAAACAACCCCACGGTATAGTGGAGATCCCAAGTTGTTGGGGGTTTCTAAATCAGTGCCAACTACACTTTGAATTGCTACTGGAGCAATATTCCACCTACCAAGCTAAGTTGATGTTTGTGGTTTCCCACCTAGAGGTGGAGGCCTTAGCCTGGGTGGAACCCCCTCTGGGAGCGTGACGATCCTCTAGTCTCCCAGCTCTCTGATGTACAGCCAGATCAGGACAGGAAAAAGAGGAGATGGGGGACAGTGATGAGATGTAGGGAGTCTGAAAGTGTCTGAGGGTTAATGGCTTGTAGATTTCTGAATGTGTGGTAGGTAGGAGTCTGTGGGGTGGGCGAGGATTTGTGAGCTTGAAAGAGAGAATGTTGTGATCAGAGAGAGGAAGCGGTGAGTTATTTAGGTGGGAGATTGAGCAGAGCCGGACAAAGACCAGGTCAAGGGTGTTACCGTCTTTGTGTGTCGCTGAGGTTGAGAGCTGTGAGAGGCCAAGAGAAGTGGTTAGTGATAGAAGCTGGGATGCAGCTGTGGAAGTAGGGCTGTTAATGGGGATGTTGATGTCTCCCAGGATAAGGGTTGGTAGTTCTGAGGACATGAAGTGCGGCAGCCAGGCTGAGAAGTCGTCAAGGAAGTGGGTGGGTGAGCCTGGGGGCTAGTATATGACCACTACTCTGAGGGGGAGGGGACGGAAGAGCTGAATGGTGTGGACCTCAAAAGAAGGGAATGAGAGTGATGGAACTGGGGGATGACCTGGAAAGTGCATTGTGGGGACAGGAGTATGCCAACTCCACCACCAGGTCTGTTTCTGGATCTCGAGGGAATGGGAGAATTGTAAGCCACCATGGAAAATGGCAGCAGGGGTGACAGTGTCAGAGTCCTGTATCCCAGTTTCAGTGAGGGCCAACAGATTCCGAGAGTTGTTCAGAAAGTAATTGTGCAGGAAAGGAAGCTTGTTACATACAGACCGTGATTTCCAGAGGGCACAATTAAATGAAGGAGATGAGGGAGTGCAAGTTATGTTAATAAGATTATTATAGTTTTGATGTAGGGTAGGGGTTGAGGTTGGGGGATGGTGGATCGGGGTTGGGGGAGATGTTGTCATGATCTGAATTTGATCTGACAGTTTTAAAAGCACAGAGTGAACTTTTTTTCCTTTTGGCAAGTTGCCAAGGTGACTTGACTGTCCCCGGTGGTGGTTAGTGGTATCGCACCTTAGGTTTTCAGTTTAAAGTTCTCTGTAATTATGATTCAGGTGTGGGGCTCTATAAATGAGTCTCAGGGTGTGCAATCACTGCGGGTGATATTGATTCATTCATGGATTCTGAGTTGGTGAGAGGTGTGGAAGGATGGAGCTGAGGAGGAGTCCTGCGCAGCTTAGCCAGGGGGGACGTGTGTCAGCTATGGTGTCTGGACGAAGGGCTGGCATGGCGTGGTGGGGTCGCAGTGATGGTGTCAGCGGGAAGTGTCTGCATGGACTGGTGGAGTGGCGACTATGGAGAGTGGCACTCACCATGTGGGACTTGGCTGCTGAGCTGGACTCAAGCATGCTTGACTTCGTGGCAGAAGCTGAACTCCTCTTTGGGACTCTGTTACTAAGCAGCAGCAACTGGTGATGGACCCTGCTCCAAGGCTGCACTATGGTGATGGATCCGGGTGGAGAAGACGCACGCAGGTGGAGGGCTCTGTTGCAGGAGCATAAGCACAGAGCATAAAGCTAAGTGGTGTCCCCCTGTATTGTCTCTTTCCCTCATGTGTGTTGTTAGTGCAGTGGTGGGATTAGTTTCCGCACCGACCAATTCCCTAGTGAGGGTTTAGGGTCAGGGCGAGCAAGGGCTTTGAGGTACGCGTGCGGCGCCCGGTGCGGAACCGGCATAGGGAACGTTAGGAGTGCAGGGACACTGGCTCAGGGGAGCTCAGGCGGTCTCCACTTTCCTATTCCCTATCGCAGGGCCCACCATTGTTACTGTTTCCCAGGTCCCCCTTATTATTTAAATTCGCCGTACTGGAGGCGGGGTTTCCAGAATTTATATTAACGTGTAATACCTAAATTTGCCAGGTGGAGGCGGTGTATCCATCTGCACGTTTTATTATTTAAATTCGCCCCACTGGAGGTGCTGTATCCAGGGTCACGTGTGTTATGGGTTCGCCTTGCGGAAACATCTGCGTCCAGACACTCGTGACCATGACAGATGTCCCCTGAAATCAGTAGGAGAAGGAACATAAAAAGCAAGTAGTTCTTTGAAAAGTAAGAAGTTTTTTTGTGCAGTTTGTTTGGGAAAGATGGGCTGAGGTTTTTCAGGAAGGTGAGAAGTGCATGGGAGCTGTACATGGGAGAGGGAAGTATAGAGGGGCTAATGCGTATCAGTTGTGACGGAGGGGGGACGGGGTGGTGAATGTGGATGGCAAGGGAGCACAGGAGGATAGAAATAAAGTACATGGTTTAAAGGGAGAGCAAAGTGTGATTTACCTGACTCCTGCCCTGACTTACTGTCATGGAGTAACTGTCTTTTGCTGGATGCTTAGTTAATGCGATGCTTTGCTTAATGCGTCCTGACCCCTCACTTGCGTGTTCCCCCTTAGAATTAGTCTAAATTTATACACCCCACTACAGGGCCAGGAGAGAGGGATTGTGGGAGCTGCTTAGTTATAAATTAGCAACAGCCGCTCCACACTTCCTGGTGTGCAAAACATGATCAAAGACACAGTCCTGATACCATCTCTATGCTATAGCACCTCTCCTGAGATAACATCTATAGAGTTCCCCCCTATGGCTATACAATAGTAAGTACTGAGAACAATGTAACAGATGAATTATAGCAAAGAAGTTGAATGACATGGTTACCATTCACACTGCTTGCTAAAATTGAATGGAGTGAAATACATGCAGGCTGGTTCAAATCAGATGTTGAATGACATGGTTACCTTATACAAGAGTGCCTTCGTATTGGGAACAGGGTATATGACAGCATTCTCTGTTAGATCTTTGTACAATTTGGGACAAGGCGAAGACGTTCTGCACCTAACTATTAGTGCCTTACTTGACTCCAGTTGGTGTTACAAATATAAAAATTACATATTTGGGATGTGCTTCGATAGAGCTACCCGCCCTGTAGTTTCCTAGACTCCAGCATCAGCAGAATCCAAGAAACAGATTCCTACTTAGTCGATTCATGCAAGTACCTTGAGTTTAGACTTAAATGAATGCCAGCATCATGCTGAGTAAGATGATACTCTGTTCGTCGCTACACGAGGTACCCTCCCCGAGATATACTTATGAGCTATTAGGCATTGGTAAAAAAGAGGAGGGCTTCCATAACTCAGCCCCTTCAGTGATGTCACGACAAGGGGGTATTAGTTGGTGTAAGCCCAGTCTGGAGCAGTCTTGCCTGGGAAACCTGAGATACAGAGAGACTGTGATGCACTGTGCTGTATCGCCCCTCCCCCGACTGCATTGACTGCCTGAAATAACTTAAGCAAATAAATGTAAGTGCTTCTCTACCTTTAATCCCCGTTATTTTGTAATTGTCTTGTACATAATTTCAATTGTCTCCCTTTGTAATGTCTTTTATACCTTTTGTATACACTGCCTACCCTTTGGAGTAAAATATATAAAATTACTAGTTCGTTTCTCCTTGCTCTATAACGTATCTGTACGACCTCCAAAGTGAAAAATGCTACTAAACTGGGTCAGCTCCGGACTCGTGATTAATTAAGAATCGGAGCTGGTGGCAGCGAAGTGTGTTCTTGGCAGGTTGGGTAAAACTGGCAGTGACGGAACGGATTTTATAAGCTTATTGTCTGGCTGCGGCTAGGAGTAGTTATATATCCCTCGCTGTAGCTTGCCTAACTGCCAGCACACGTCCAGGCGGCCCGTCCGGCGACTACTGATCCTTGGTGCAGTTACCTGACTGACCTGAGGGTAAGGGAGGTGCCGGAGAGCTGCGAGTTCCAAACAGGAACTGGAAAGCAGGATATACATAAATCCCTGCAGTTGGTGACATTTGGTGGCAGCGGTGGAATAACTAAAATAAGCCCCCCTGCGAGATAGGTGAGTTTTCCTCACATAAATGATTAGATCATTGATAATATTAAATCATGGTGTCTTTCCAATGTTCATCCCCAGACTGATGTGGCATTGCGCATGGAGAGACGTAATGAACACTGGGCAGTGCAGTTACTGTGTGATTCATGGGCCCTATTGTAAGTAATAGGACCTGAACTTCTCGGTGTGCCGGGTCATCTCTGTTCTGCTCTTAGGTCAGATGGGTGTCATGGCTCGATTTGAGGATTCGATCCGTTGAACATTCGATATGTTGATTTATGAAAATGCTGCCCCGTTGGCGCAGAGAATCTGTGTAGGCAGAGGACAGGCAGGGTTTAGTGGAGGTTTATGTAAGTAACGCAATCACTCACTGCCGACACAAATCCATCTCAGAGTTTATACAAAACTTTATAGCACTGGATTCACACTGGACGGTTTTGTGTCTCTTTCCTTGGCCAGATTCAGTAGTGGATTATATAGAGATACAAATATAAAAGGAGTCATTCTCTTCTTTCATGTTTAATCCACTTTGGCACGCAGAAGAACCTGAGTAAATCCAGACTAATAGAGGTATTATAAATATATGGGCTTTTGTGGTTTGACAGGATTGAAAAATAGATTGTATTTTTTTTTTTCTAATAGAAAATCCGAACAAGAACTGTAAAGGAAACGTCATGATTTTGCTAAATAATAAAGCGGAAGATAAAGATATTGTGCATCCCTCTTCAGAAGAAAACCTCGTCACCCTCAATGTACGTCCAGGACACATTGCAGATAGGTCATATAATCCAGAGGAGCTGTCTCCTGACCACTCACCGACTGTCACCACATGTACAGCTCTGAACGACAGAACAAGATTTCAATGTGGGGAATGTGGAAAGCAGTTTTCAAAAAACTCAGATCTTTTTACGCACAAAAGAATTCACACAGGAGAGAAGCCGTATTCATGTTCAAAATGTGGGAAATGTTTTACAGATACAGCACACCTTATCACACATGAGAGAAGCCACATTGGAGAGAAAAATCACACAGAGAAGCCGTATGTATGTCCAGTATGTGGAAAGTGTATTACAAGATTTAATATATTTGTTCTTCACCAGAGAAGTCACACAGTAAAAAAGTTGCATTCATGTTCAGACTGTGGAAAAAGTTTTAAAAAAAAATGTCTTCTTGTTGCACATGAAAAAGTTCACACAGGTGAGAAGCCATATTCATGCTCAAAATGTGGGAAAAGTGTCACAACTAAACGAAATCTTGCTGTGCATGAGAGAAGTCACACAGGAGAGAAGCCGTATTCATGTTCTCAATGTGGGAAATGTTTTTCAAGTAGACAAAGTCATGCCATACATCAGAAAATTCACACAGGAGAAAAGCCGTTTGCATGTATAGAATGTGGGAAATCCTTTAAATATATATCTATGCTTGTTATACATGAAAGAGTTCACACGGGTGAGAAGCCATATTCTTGCTCAGAATGTGGAAAAAGTTTCTCAAGTAAATCAAATCTTGTTGCACATGAGAGAATTCACACAGTAGAGAAGCCGTATTCATGTTCAAAATGTGGGAAAAGTTTTGTAGATAAATCATATCTTGCCACACATGAGAGAAGTCACACAGGAGAGAAGCCGTATTCATGCTTAGAATGTGGGAAATGTTTTACAGATAC
This sequence comes from Dendrobates tinctorius, assembly GCF_039654945.1. Classification (NCBI taxonomy): domain Eukaryota; kingdom Metazoa; phylum Chordata; class Amphibia; order Anura; family Dendrobatidae; genus Dendrobates; species Dendrobates tinctorius. Next base: position 67,154 of record NW_027362294.1, read on the forward strand.
AGCACATCTTATCACACATGGGAGAAGCCACATTGGAGAGAAAATTCACACAGAGAAGCCGTATGTATGTTCAGTATGTGGAAAGTGTATTACAAGATTTAACATATTTGTTCAACATCAGAGAAGTCACACAGGAGAAAAGCCGTTTGCATGTTTAGAATGTGGGAAATCCTTTAGATATAAATCTATGCTTGTTATACATGGAAGAGTTCACACAGGTGAGAAACCATATTCATGCTCAGAATGTGGAAAAAGTTTCTCAAGTAAAGCAAATCTTGCTACACATGAGAGAAGTCACACAGGAGAGAAGCCGTATTCATGTTCAAAATGTGGGAAATGTTTTGCATTTAAGTGGAACCTTGGTAAACATGAGAGAATTCATACTAGATAAAAGTCATATTCATGATCACAATGTAATGTTTTATGCTGATATCAGATCTTGTTAAACTCGAGTGGCTCAATGGTTGGCTCAGTGATTAGCATTGTAGCCTTGCCATGCTGGAGTACTGTGATTTATAGCCACAAAAGGATAACGTGGAAGAGGTTTCTTGGGTTTCTTCCCACACGCCAAAGACATTCTGATATTGATTTTAGATTGTGAGCCCCAATGGGGACAGTGATGATGTTTGTACAGAGCTGCAGAATGTGATGGTGCAATATAAGTGAGTAAGGTAAATAAAAAATACATCATAAAGGAGAGAAGACACATTCATGTTCTGAATGGGGGAGACGCTTTACAAGTATATAAGGGCAGACATGAGAGAATTACCATAGAAGAGAAGAGCTCTCTATATTCCCCTCCTGTAAGGGCAGTTTCATACATCCAGATATTTCTGGTACCGGAAAACACAGTATCGGAGATATCCATGTCCGTGTGTCTGCGTGTTCTACGTGTGCCACATCAGTACCACACATACGGCTGCAGGGGAAGTAGCGCTACAGTAAGCGCTGTTCCCCTGCATGTGGTGCTGAACGCGGCTGTCATTCTCCCTGTTCAGCCGGCAACAGCACGAGCATGGAAGAGTGAATGAAAAAAAAAACGATATGGGGTCCCATTTTTATTTTGAACCAAACCGGCAAAACTAACAGGTGCGGGGTGCTAATCTCAGGCTGGTAAGGAGCCATGGATATGGGCCCCCCCAGCCTAAAAACAGCAGCCCGTAGCTGCCCATAAAAGGCGCATCTATTAGTTGCAGTTATCCTGGAGCTTTGTCGGGTTCTTCCCACTTGCCCTGTAGAGGTGGCAAGTGGGGTAATAAGGGGTTAATGTCACCTTTCTATTGTAAGGTGATATTAAGCCCGGCTTAGTAATGGAGAGGTGTCAGTAAGACAAAAGGAGAGGATTTACATAGGTTCTCATTCAGAAGAAGACTTCAGTCTAAGTGAGGATTGGTATTGGGTCAGGGTCCTGGAAAACGAGAAATGCCTTACCGTGGCTTCCAGGTACACATAACTTGGCCAGTTTATGCGATAAACTTTCTCAATTGTTCATACTTCAAATGCAGTAATGCAATTCATTTTTCATATTTCATGTTTGCATGTTATGGCGCTACAGTGTGCTTCCTTTTTTGTTTGAATGTATATGAGTTGGTGACTCTAGGTTAAGCACCTGTTCACACTGTTTATACTTGGATGTGACTGTCAGTTTTTGAAATTAATAATAGAAGAGGGTCATAGTCTTGTTGGAAGGTGAACTTTCGGCCAAGTCTGAGGTTCAGAGCACTCTGGAAGAGGTTTTCATCCAGGATATCTCTGTACTTGGCCGCATTCATGTTTCCTTCAATGACAACCAGTCGTCCTGTCCCTGCAGCTGAAAAACACCTCCATAGCATGATGCTGCCACCACCATGTTTCACTGTTGGGATTGTATTGGGCAAGGGATGAGTAGTGCCTGGTTTTCTCCACACATATCGCTTAGAATTATCACCAAAAAGGTCTATCTTCATCTCATCAGACCAGAGAATCTTATTTCTCATAGTCTGGGAGTCCTTCATGTGTTTTTTTTTTTTTTTTTAGCTAACTCTATGTGGGTTTTCACATGTCTGGAAATGAGTAGAGGCTTCCGTAGGGCCACTCTGCCATAAACGCCCGACTGGTGGAGGGCTGCAGTGATAGTTGACTTTGTGGAACTTTCTCCCATCTCCCTACTGCATCTGTGGAGCACAGCCACAGTGATCTTGGGGTTCTTTTTTACCTCTCACCAAGGCTCTTTTCCCACGATTGCTCGGTTTGGCTGGACGGCCAGGTCTAGGAAGACTTCTGGTGGTCCCAACCTTCTTCCATTTAAAGATTATGGAGGCTGCTGTGCTCTTAGGAAACTTGAGTACTACAGAAATTCTGTTGTCATAGAATCATAGAATGGTAGAGTTCGAAGGGACCTCCTGGGTCATCTGGTCCAACCTCCTGCTCAAAGCAGGATTCACTAAATCAACCCAGACAGATGTCTGTCTAGCCCTTGTTTGAAGACTTCTGTTGAAGGAGAACTCACCACCTCTCTTAGCAGCCTGTTCCTGTTGTATCACTGCTAGGCAATATTTCAGAAAAATGCGGATTGTCCTACAGGTTTCTGAAATATTGCCTAGCAGTGATACACTATTAACCGATGACTACCAAAACTCTACTTCAAAAGGGGTATGAGCTCAATTTCACTATATTTCGTTATATCTGCCGCCTCTTGTTCCCCTTCAATTGTGCTGAGTTTCTATGCTTTTTAGTTGATCCTATGACACTAAGACATGTGCCTTCAATATTGTCTCTTGTTCGGATATACTTCTTATATTTTGTAAATTTTGTATATAATTGCTTGAATTCTTATTGTACATTTTTTTATAGCAGCGACTATGTGATAAAGGCCGTTGTTAGGCCGAAACGTCAGCTGTCGCTTCCTCACCGTTAATCAAATAAAAGAGCTCACTAAAGCATAATTTACGTGTGCAGTGATTCTATATTGACTTCATGTTTACGGGACCATAGGTTCCCTTTCACTAGCACCGTATATTCATCTTACTAGTCGAGTGCTAGCCATCTGCTATATCTACATGTGATATTTCAGTTTTTCTTTTTTAATACATTTGCAAAAATTTCTACATTGGGGTGCAGAGTGCACATTAATGAGAAAAAAATGAACTGTTTTTAATTTTCCAAATGGCTGCAATGAAACAAAGAGTGAAAAATGTAAAGGGGTCTGAATACTTTCCGTACCCACTGTATACATACATTTGTCTCCCCCTGACTACAGATATATACCCCTCCGATAATATATATTAGCCACACACCAATCAGCATATAAAGTGATCAGCCAGCACTGTGCCCCCATTGACTATAGTCTCCGGCACCCAATAAATATAGATTGATCAGTCGCTCTGACGCTCCCCAATTCATTTGAGGACTATGTGCAGACTCTGCATTTTTGCTGCTTTTTCTCTCACAGACTTGAGGAAAATATGCAGCATTTTACAGTAAAAGCGAAGTCAATGAGATCCCGGAATCTCATGCACACGTTGCTTATTTTTCCTTGCAAATTTACAGCAGATTAAAATCTGCATAACGTCAATTCTTGGAGCGTATTTCACCCTGTAAGGAGATGGCCAGTACTGAAGACTATAGGACGAATGGACTTAAAGCGAAGCCCTCAGCTCTATGGAAAGCAGACTTTTCTCAGCACGGAGCACTGGTTCCATTGTTAACCTGCCTAGGTGATTTTTAGAACCCATTAGAACCCATCACCTCAGATCCTCACACACCCATACTAATGAGTGGGGAAAATATGCAACAAAAACGCATGAAAAAACATGGTAAAAACGGATTTTTTGCAGCGTTTTTCCTGCCAACACAACAGAATTTACAGCTGAATTTTACTGCCACAAATCCTGAGCGTCTGCACATAGACTTAGTCCCTGTCCTGGGACCAACCCCCCCACACAGATTCTTTAGAAGTCCCTGGTAAAGTCATAATTAGGGGTTGAAGAGGATGTTATCGGGGTCATATAATGAATCAGGGAGGTGGGAGAGAATGCTATCACGTAAAAATAAACCTGGGCCCTTGCCTGCATGTTGGTCAGATATATGGGCCCTTGTAACATTTTAGATCCTATAAAGACATTTTCACCCCATATAATGATGTTCCTTATCCTATGCCCCTTCCAGGCATAATGCCCTCCATCCTATGCCCCTTTCCAGTAATAATGTCCACCTTCCTGGGCCCCTTCCATGGATAATATCTACCAACAAGGCCTTCTTTTTGGTTAGGCGTCTCCCATTCTAGTTTCCTTCCTTGGATAGAATGTGCCCCTTCCTGGTTTAATGTTTCTCATCGTGGTCCAGTTCCTTGGATAATGCACCCCATCCTGGTTCCGTTCCTTGGATAATGCCCTCCATCCTGGTCCAGTTCCTTCGATTATGTGCCCCATTCTGGTCCCCTTCCTGGTATAACGTGTCCCACCCTGGTCCCATTCCTGGTAATAATAATAATCTTTATATAGTGCCAACATATTCCGCAGCGCTTTACAGTTTAACAGTTTCAAAACACAAGTCATAAGTAACAATGTTAACAATACAATATTTAAAGCAAAATAAGCTGCCCCTGCTGGTGAGCGCTTACACTCTACAATGAGGTGGGGGAGATACAGAGTATAGGTGTGTATTCACAATGATGTATTTACAATGAAGGTCCGGCCATTTTGAGGGAGGGAGGGATGGAGATAGTGAATGGGCTACACACGCACAGTTACACATAAAATGACTGATTAGGGAACGTGATAGGCCGCTCTGAACAAATGTGTTTTGAGGGAGCGCCTGAAACTGCAAATTGTGGATAGTCCTAATTTCTTGGGGTAGAGCATTCCAGAAGATGGTATAATGTGTCCCACCCTGGTCCCCTTCCTGGTATAATGTGCCCCATTCTGGTCCCCTTCCTGGTATAATGTGTCCCACTCTCGTCCCCTTCCTGGTATAATGTGCCCCATTCTGGTCCCCTTCGTGGTATAATGTGCCCCATTCTGGTCCCCTTCCTGGTATAATGTGTTCCATCCTGGTCCCCTTTCTGGTATAATGTGCCCCATTCTGGTCCCCTTCCTGGTATAATGTGTCCCACCCGGGTCCCCTTTCTGGTATAATGTGCCCCACCCTGGTCCCCTTTCTGGTATAATGTTCCCCACCCTGGTCCCCTTTCTGGTATAATGTGTCCCACCCTGGTCCCCTTTCTGGTATAATGTGTCCCACCCTTGTTCCCTTCCTGGTGTATTGTGTCCCACCCTGGTCCCCTTCCTGGTGTTCACTGGAGCCTTTAGTGGTGAGGCCAGACTTGTGTTCCTTGGATAATGCGCCCCATCCTGGTCCCGTTCCTTGGATAATGCGCCCCTTCCTGGTCCCGGTCCTAGGATAATGCGCCCCTTCCTGGTCCCGTTCCATCGGTAAAGCGCCACATCCTGGTCCCGTTCGTTGGATAATGTGCCCCATTGTGGTTCCCTTCCTGGCATAATGTGTCCCACCCTGGTCCCTTTCCTGGTATAATGTTTCCCACCCTGGTCCCCTTCCTGGTGTTCACTGGAGCCTTTAGTGGTGAGGTCAGATTTGTGCAGCAGGTAGGTGCCAGGTCCCACTCCAGGGTGGCATCCGGCAGTAGCTGCTGACCCCAAAGGGAAGAGACGTTACTTCAGATTCACAATAGGGCAGGACGGCCGCTTGGGACAAGTTCAGACTGTGCTGACAGGACGGCTACTGGGGCAGGTTCTGGCTGTGCATACAGGATGGCCGCAGGGACAACTTCAGAGTGCTGCCTGCATATTCAGCCTCCAGGGTGGCAGACAGGTACCAGCAATGTGGCTACAGAGCACCGTTACCTGGATGCGGTTTCACGATACGGACACAGCTGAAACGATCACAGGAAATGATCACTAATTATAGCGGACTAATGGGACGCAGGATACAGGATACTATATCAGACAAGGGACGGGGGACCTGGCAAAATACAGTCACATACACACCAACACCTTATTGAGGAAAGTGCCTTTTATACAAGATGTCTCCAAGCTATTGGTTGGAAGACACGTTGCGTGTGAACACACATTTAACTAAATGCCTCCTAGCTGTTAATGGGAGCATTTACCTTGTGCGCACTACCCCTTTAAGAACAGTAAAGTGTGCACATGCGCCCTAGGCAGGTCGGCGGGACACAGTGCAGGATGCACAGAGGAGGAAGGAGACAGGGCCACACCAGGAATCACACCGCAGACGGGGCGGTGAGTAAGCCGGCGTCCCTGCATGGAGGGAGAAGGGGACACCATGCCAGGTATAGTGCTCCATGCCCCATCCTCTGATAATTTGACTTGTCCTTCTGCAACACAAGAAAAAAAACGATTCTACTTACTTTTCACCTCTCCAACGCCATCCGACGTCCTATTCTGCAGCCGCAGCAGGAGCCACGACATGGGTTCGGTGTCCCAACCATTGCACATGCCATATGCCCCAGTCTTGAGCACGCCGAGGTCAGCTGCTGGCTGCAAATTGGTCAGCGACATGTACTGCAGCGTAGGTAGCTGGCGGATCGCCTGCACTGTAATATATTTCATCTGAATGTGCATCCGAGGATGAAGATCTAGCGCAAACATTCACTGGTGTCAGCGGCCTCTCTCCACCTCTGGGCCCGATACAGCTGCACTGGCGATTGTCTGCCCTAGGGAAATCCCCGATAAGCGATATTTACTGTCAGGGATACAAATATTTGTCAGGACTTTCTTAATCCCACAAATGCCTGATATCACAGGCCGATGGGGTCACTAGTACCACCCGCTGTGATCTTTGGAGCAAACAGCTCTCTGCTGCCTCCTATTGTCTGGACAATTACGCGATTGGCCGATGATCAACGGACAACCACAAAGTGGTTACATTTCATACCTCTTAGCGCTTTTAATGGAGAGGCCAATTACAGCATGACACTATCTTACTATGGGAAGGGTCACACAAATAATGTTCAAAGGAAAAAAAATAATGTATTCATTGGTAAAATAGCTAGGATCCAGTCACAAACCAAGGATTAGAATATTAACGAGAGGCTGGTCTAGAAATCCGATTTCCAAGTTAATCTATAAATTAGGCCTGTACACATAGAAAACCAGTTCACAGTGAGGGGCAGCCTAGCTATTCTGCATTTCATATCCCCCCCTCCCTCGGGGACAGAGTATCAGGATGCAAAGTTCCATATTTCTGTAAGTTTTCTCCCTTTTATTTTATCGCTGTTCTGCATATTTGTATGTCACTTTCATTTCCATTTTTATATCCTTTTATATTAAAGTTTTTAAAACTTTAATAAGGCTGAACATTGTTGCTCTAAAGCAGTGGTCCCCAGCCTTTTTGACCTTGAGAGCCACATTCAGCTTAGAGAGAGGGTCGCGAGCCACATTCATCACTGAGAGAGTCGCGAGCCACATCCAGCTCCCACCCCCCCTTCAAAGTAGTGTCAACCAAAGCCCCCATTACAGGTATAATGATAACCAAAGCTTTTCCACAAAAATCACTCCAAAGCAGTACACTGAAATCCAGGAGTTCCCACAATGCCCCCATTCAGTATTCTCCCATCAAAGACTCCCAACACCGTCACATCCAGCTTTGATCACCTCCTCTAACTGGCAGTACCATCCTCCAGCATACCATACCTAAAACATCTCTAACCCCCCTAAGACCAGTGTATGTGCATCCAGATCTGCTCTTCTGTGCAGGGCCACTCACAAAATTCACCATTTTGAGATGTTGTCTTCATACGTGTTTGCTAGACTTGGACCTAATGCACCAAGCTGGCAGACAGTCGCAAGCCACAATTCATGTGACCGTGAGCCACATGTGGCTCCCGAGCTACAGGTTGGGGACCCTGCTCTAAAGAATCCATAGCCTTAGAGTGTGTGCTCCTGGTGATTGGCACATAGTAGTAGTAGTTCTTCTGGGACTTGTCGCCCGTGTGTTCAGTGAGTGGTGGCAGCGTGTATGAGCGGGGTGTGTGGTCTGTGTTGGGGTGTGATTTATGCTTCCACTGCAGCATAGAACAGAGGTTCAATGCTGGACTGAGTGAGAGGAGACAGATTAACCCCTGCAGGCGCAACCTCAAGTCACGTGCTGAGAAGCGGGTACGTGACAATTTTTATTACAGGACATCGAGGGCTTCGGTTGAATTAGGCGTGGTTATAAGTATGGTTTAATTGAGATTATTAAGAGTCTGTCATTTTTTCAAATAAAGGATTTTATTCTGGCTCTGTCTTTATTTACCATATAACTATAGGATTAGTAATGTATAGGTGCCTTATAGACACCTCTTGATTAGTAATCCGTGGGCTTGATGTCACTTGAAAAGTGACATCAAGCCCACAAATATGAACCCCACTTGCCACTGATACAGGACAAGTGGAAAGAGCCAGGCAAAGCACCAGAATTGGTGAATCTGATAGATATGCCTTTTCTGGGCAGCTGCGGTCTGCTACTTTTAGGGTGGGGGGGCTTATATCCATGGCCCCTTACCAGCCTAAGAATATCGGCCCCCAGCTGTGACCTTTAGCAAGGCTGGTTGTCAAAAATGGGGGGGACCACAAGCCGCTTTTTTTATTTAAATACTGTATATACTCATGTATAAGGCGACCCGAGTATAATCCGACCCCCCTAATTTTGCCACAAAAAACTGGGAAAATGTATTGACTCACGTATAAGCCTAGGGTGGAAAATGCAGCAGCAGTAAATTTCAAAAATAAAAATAGATACCAATAAAAGTAAATTTAATCGAGACATCAGTAGGTTAAATGTTTTTGAATATCCATATTGAATCAGGAGCCCCATATAATGCTCCATACAGTTCATGATGGCCCCATAAGATGCTCCATACAAAATACACCCCATATAATGGTGCACAAAGGATAATAATGCCCCCATAAGATGCGCCATAGAATAATATGCCCCATATAATGCTCCATAAAGGTTATGGCCCCATAAGATGCTCCATATGGGCAGCAACTAACAGAATGGTTTTTAACAGGGAGAAATGCAAAGTACTACATCTGGGCAATAAAAATGAAAAAAGCATATATAGAATGGGAGGAATAGGGCTAAGTGACAGCACATGTGAAAAAGACTTGGGTATACTAATAGATCACAGACTGAATATGAGTCAACAGTGTGATGCAGCAGCAAAAAAGGCAAATGCAATTCTAGGATGTATTAACAGAAGCATACAGTCTAGATCACGTGAAGTCATTATTTCCCTCTACTCCTCTTTGGTCAGACCTCATCTGGAATATTGTGTCCAGTTTTGGGCACCACATTTTAAAAAAGACATCAACAAACTGGAGCAAGTTCAGAAAAGAGCGACCAGAATGGTGACCGGTCTGCAAACCCTGTCTTATGAGGAAAGGTTGCAGGATTTGGGAATGTTTAGTTTGCAAAAGAGAAGACTGAGAGGAGACTTAATAGCTGTCTACAAATATCTAAAGGGCTGTCACATTGTAGAAGGATCAACTTTATTCTCATTTGCACAAGGAAAGACTAGAAGCAATGGGATGAAACTGAATGGGAGGAGACACAGATTAGATATTAGAAAAAACTTTTTGACAGTTAGAGTGATCAATGAGTGGAACAGGCTGCCACGAGAAGTTGTGAGTTCTCCTTCAATGGAAGTCTTCAAACAGAGGCTGGACAGACATCTGACTGGGATGATTTAGCGAATCCTGCTTTGAGCAGGGGGTTGGACCAGATGGCCCAGGAGGTCCCTTCCAACTCTACGATTCTATGATTTCTATATATTATGCTCCCGTAAGATGCTCCATAGATTATATCCCCATAAGATGCTTCATAGATTATGCCCCTATAAGATGCTCCATAGATTATGCCCCCATTAGATGCTCCATAGATTATGCTCCCATAAAATGCTCCATAGATTATGCCCCATATGATGCTCCATAGAATATGCTGCATATGCTGCCCCATAGAATATGCCCCCATATTCTGTCCCATAGAATATGCCCCCATATGCAGCCTCATAGAATATGCCCCCATATGCAGCCCCATAGAATATGCCCCCATATGCTGCCCCATAGAATATGCCCCATATACTGCTCCATAGAATATGCCCCCATATGCTGCTCCATATAATATACCCCCCATATGCTGCCCCATAGAATATACCCCCATATGCTGCCCCATAGAATATGCCCCCATATGCTGCCCCATAGAACATGCACCATATGCTGCTCCATAAAATACCCCCATATGCTGCTCCATAGAATATGCCCCCATATGCTGCTCCATAGAATATACCCCCATATGCTACTCCATAGCATATGCCCCCATATGCTGCTCCATAGAATATGCCCTCATATGCTGCCCCATAGAATATGCCCCCATATGCTGCCCCATAGAATATGCCCCCATATGCTGCCCCATAGGAAATGCCCCCATATGCTGCTCCATAGAACATGCCCCCATATGCTGCCCCTTAGAATATGACCCCATATGCTGCCCCATAGGATATGCCCCCATATGCTGCTCCATAGAATATGCCCCCATTATGCTGCCCCATAGGATATGCCCCCATATGCTGCTCCATAGAATATGCCCCCATATGCTGCCCCATAGGATATGCCCCCATATGCTGCTCCATAGAATATGCCCTCATATGCTGCCCCATAGAATATGCCCCCATATGCTGCCCCATAGAATATGCCCCCATATGCTGCCCCATAGGAAATGCCCCCATATGCTGCTCCATAGAACATGCCCCCATATGCTGCCCCTTAGAATATGACCCCATATGCTACCCCATAGGATATGCCCCCATATGCTGCTCCATAGAATATGCCCCCATTATGCTGCCCCATAGGATATGCCCCCATAAGATGCTCCATAGAATATGCCCCCATATTCTGCTCCATAGAATGTGCCACCATAAAATGCTCCATAGATTATGCCCCCATAAAATGCTCCAAAGATTATGCCCCATATGCTGCTCCATAGAATATGCCCCCATATGCTGCTCCATAGACTATGCCCCCATATGCTGCTCAATAGAATATGCCCCCATATGCTGCCCCCATAGGATGCTCCATATATTATGCCCCCATATGCTGCTGCAATAAAAATGCCATACTCACCTCTCCTGCTCAGGACCCGGCACCTGAGATATTCACCTGTTCCCCGGTCCATCGCTGCTCACTGCTGTCTGCCACGTCTGTCAGTGACGTTGAGGCAGCAGAGGGCGCGGCGCACACTAACCACGTCACCGCGCCCTCTGCTGGTAAAGGTCACTGACACAGGACGCAGCAGACAGGAGTGAGCAGCGTGGAACGGGGACAGGTGAATATAGCCTATACTTACCCCCCTGGCGCGGTCTCTGCAGCCCCCGCTTCTCCATGGTCTCCCTTCCTGCCTTCAGTGATCACGTGGTACTGCTCATTACACTCATGAATATGCGCATATTCATGAGTTTAATGAGCGGTACCACGTGACCTCTGAAGGCAGGAAGGGAGACCATGGAGAAGCGGGGGGGGGGAGGCCACCGGGGGGGTGGGGGCAGAAGTATGATCTGTGACACTCCCGCTCCCCCTCCGACCCCCCAAGTATATGACTCATGTATAAGCCGAGAGGGGGACTTTCAGCCCAAAAAAATGGCTGAAAATCTTGGCTTATACACCAGGTTATACAGTAATTAAAAATACAGTGTAGGACCCCTCTATTCTTGATAACCAGCCTTGCTAAAGCTGACAGTTGCAGCCACCAGCTGTGAACGAAATCGTCCGACTATAGGGAAAAGTCGGGGTCCGACTGAAACATGACACCCAATGCAAGTCAATGGGGAAGCAAAGTCGGCAGGGAGTGGAGGACGCAGGAAACACCTACAGTGCCCATTTCAATGCCAACAACATCAATTCTTATTACTGGACGGTATCATGTTTCAGAGAGCTGCACACAGGAAGACACTGGTGTGGGGGAAAGAGGGGGGGTTGCAGCTACATGACAAGGGGATCTTCTGGAATGTTCCAGAAACATATCTACAGTACATTATACCTTACTCAACATTACACCTCCCCCCTTTAGAGGGCGCTACGGAGGCATTACCTGACGGTAATCGGCCATGCGCACCTAAGCGGGTTCGCCCCGGCGGGACAACCCATCGGCATTGCCATGTTCACTGTCCTTTTTGTGTTGTACAGTAAAGTTGTACTGTTGAAGGGCAAGGCTCCAGCAGAGCAACCTTCCATTGGTTCCAGACACTGTGTGCAACCAGCTCAGAGGGTTGTGGTCGGTTACCACCGTGAAGGTGCGCCCGTACAGGTAGGGCTGCAAACGTTGCAGGGCCCACATCATGGCCAGACACTCCTTCTCGATGGTGGAGTATGCCACTTCCCTCAGCAAAAGTTTCCGGCTAAGGTACAACACGGGCTGCTCCTGGTTCCCCGAGTCGACCTGGCTGAGCACAGCACCGAGGCCAAACTCACTGGCGTCGGTCTGTACCAGAAAAGGGCGACAGCTGTCAACTGCTCTCAACACTGGAGAGCTGCACATGGCTGCTTTTAGAGCTTGGAAAGCCGCCTCACAGTCATCTGCCCAGTTGACTGTTTAGGGTAGCCTCTGCTTGGTGAGGTCAGTCAAGAGTCTTGCAAGGGCGCTATAGTCCTGCACGCACCGCCTATAGTACCCTGCAGTGCCCAAGATGGACTTCACCTGTTTCTTGGTCCTGGGGGTGGTGTTATGAATGGGTCACCGAGGAGGGAAAAAAAGACAACAAGCTAAGTGTCAGAAAACCAGAGAAGTTGGTAACTATGCAGATTGCAGATCCCTGATCTTAACCGCACAACTAGCAGCAGTCGTGGAGTGTTCCTACGATGGTCCTAGACGCCTCGTCACAACCAGAGAGCTACATAAGCCTAAAGCAGGAAAAGAGGAAAACTAACTGCCCCAGAGCAGACCTCAAAGGAAAGACAGCCCCCACATGTATTGACGGTGAAACAAGATGAAAATACAAACAAAGGCAGGAAAATAGGCTGAGCAAACGATGGGGCCCGGCTAACTAAAAAGGACAGGAAAGGAAAGACACTGTCTGCAATCTGCCAAAATAAAACCTACAAAAATATTGTCCAACACTTCTGATAGCAAAATTAACCCTGAAGTCACTAGACTTCAAAACCTATATCAGCACTCTGAAATACCCTGAGCCAGAGCAAAAAGAGGCCAATCCAACAAGGGACAAAAAGCAGATTGGCAAACACTGATAAACAGGAGTGGAAATTCAGCACAGCCCCAGCAGGGGCAGGCTGATTACACAAGAAACTGAATTGACCAACAAGCGCAAGTGTGAACATAAGCAAAAAACAAACTTAACTTGAGAAGACTGGAAGAGAGCGGAAGTCCAGGACCTGAGAAGCAGACTGAATCACCAGCACTAGGATAGGGCGTCGGCTGTCTTATAACCAGTCTGATACTCCAGAGATCCAATCATTATCTTCCTCATCAGGTGGCAGATCACTACCACTTAAACCAACCTCACTACCTCCTGTCACCACCAGAGGGAGAACGGAAGGGGAACTCAACTGGTGGAGCAGAAAATGAGTTCATAACAGGGTGGGCCAGGACGCGATTGCGTCCACCTTTTCTGGCTCCGGACTCATGGAACCCCCGCCTACCTCGCCTGCCATACAGGAGCTCGAAGGGGGAAAACCCGGTCGAGGCCTGCGGAACTTCTCTGTAAGCGAACAGCAGGTGTGGGAGGTACTGCTCCCAGTCGCGCCCTTGGGTCTCAACCAGCATGCGGAGCATCTGTTTCAGGGTACCGTTGAAGCGTTCACACAAACCATTAGTCTGTGGGTGATACGCACTCGATACAAGTGCTTCACCTGAATTTTCTCACAGCCTCCATTAGGCGAGACATGAATTGGGTCCCTTGATCGGTAAGCATCTCCCTGGAAAATCCTACCCTTGAAAAGATGGTCACCAGTGCGTCAGCCACCTTATCTGCCCTGGTTGAAGACAGAGCTACTGCCTCTGGGTACCGGGTAGCGTAGTCTACCACGGTGAGAATGTATCGCTTTCCAGAGCTGCTGGGGACGGACAGCGGGCCTACAATGTCCACCGCGATTCTCTGGAAAAGCTCCTCTATCACTGGCAAAGGAATAAGGGGAGCCTTAAGAGCAGGCCCCGCCTTACCCACTTTTTGACAGGTGTTACAGGAGCGGCAGTAGGTCGTGACATCTGTCACCATCTTGGGCCAATAGAAGTGTTGAGACAGCCGTGCCTTTGTTTTGCTGATCCCCAAGTGTCCAGCGAGTGGAATCTCATGGGCAATCCGCAACAACTCAGTTCTGAACTGTAGGGGGATGACTAGCTGTCTTTCCCTCAACCACTCCTTATGGGAGTCTCCGGGTACGGTCTCCTGGTACAACCTTCCTCGTTCCCAGAACACCCTCTCCTTATCAGACTCGGAGGTGGACGTCTTGGTGAGATGTCTCAATTTCTCCAGGCTTGCATCTGAGTGCAGTGCAGCCTGGAACTCCTTGCTGGAGGCTGCCAGAAGTGACGTCAGGGTACCTTCCTTACTGGGACCCTCTGGAACTGGCTCTGGGGTCACCTCTGGTTCAGTCTCTCCTGTAGCAGAAGAGGGTCCAGAAGACAGGGCGCTACCTGCGATCTGGGCACTCTGCGTGTGACAGCTGCAATGTATGCTGTCTCCCTGGGGATTTCTACAGACCAACCAATCGGCGCTGCCGTGGGCTCTACCTCCCCATCCACCCCCAACACTTCAGGAGCAGTGCTACTTATGGGCCAGTTACCTTCCTCGGTGGCACTGGACAGGTGCATGGCATTACCTTCCTCATGGTCCCCATGCACCTCCCTATTTCCTTGAGCACCGTTGCTTGCTCCTGCCAGGGGTTCCTCAGCCGTCTCACTCCGCAGAGTGACAGGGCTGAGCACTTTGGTACCTGTGGACACATCTACCGTTTCAAAGAAAGGGTTAACAGGTTCAGTCAGCACAGATACATCATCATAATCACCATTCCTAGGAAAAGAATGGTTATCAGATTGCTTTGGTACATTCACATCACCATCAGCATCGTACCTGGGGAAAGAATGGTTGTTAGTTGCATCATTACTCATCAAGGCATTAGCAGTAACACATTCAGTTTCCCATCATCATCATCAACATCAGGGTTAACGTTACCCTTATTATCAGATTGGGGAAGGGTGTCAGGGACATAGTATGCAACATCCTCCCCAAGTCAGTCCCCAATAAAACATCAGTGGGCAGGTTTTCAGACACTCCCACTTCCCTCACCCCGCTCCCAGCACCCCAATCGAGAAATACCCGGGCCACTGGCAAGGGACAGCGGGTACCACCGATCCCGGTGACAGTCAGGGTTTTCCCCTCAACAAACTCTTCAGGGGTCGCCAGTCCAGGACGGATGAGGGTTCGTTCAGCCCCAGTGTCCTTGAGGCCTGTAGCAAGACGGGCCCCCACCTGAACAGGTTGAACGTTGTCGTAAATCCTCCCAACCACACCTCCCACCAAAAGAACAGAGGCGATGGGACCAGATTTCCTGGCTGGGGGGTTCTTCGGCTTTTCCGGACAGGAGGAACGGAAGTGACCAGTCCGATTGCGGTTGAAACGGGCGACTGTCAGTAGTAGGCCTGGTGTTGGCAACAGGGACAGGGCCTCCGGAGAGACGACTAGCTGGGGCACTGGGGTTGGTTGCAGGCTTACCCCCTCTCCAGCTGGTGGTGACTGGCCTCCGCGTCTCTGGCTTCAGGTTGGCCTCGTAGTTGTAGGCGATCTGCGCCGCTTTGTCCGCGTTCGTTGGTTTGCGGTCCAGGATGAACTGTCGGACCTCAGCTGGGCAGAGATGCAGGAACTGGTCTTTGATCATCAGGTCCCGCAGTTGCTCACAGGAAACAGCAGACAGTCCATGGATCCACTGGTCAAAGTGGGTCCTGAGTCCTTGCACCACATCGCTATAGCTATCGTGTGGGCCACGATGGAAGTTCCGGAACTTCTTTCGGTATACCTCAGGTGTCAGCCGATATTTGGGGATCAGAGCCTGCTTTATGGCGTCATAGTCATCATCATGCGCTTGCGGAAGAGAAGCAAATGCCTCCAGGGCTTTGCCTTTTAGCCCTGGGGTCAAGTACCTGGCCCATTGGCCAGGGGGCAGACAGTACTGTCTGCAGGCTTTCTCAAAGGCTCGCAGAAACGTGTCCAAGTCCCCGTCCTTTTCCATCATGGGAAAATGCTCTGGCCGGGGTTTAGGAGTCTGGACGCTGCTGGGCTCACTGCTTCGGGCTGTGGGGGCATTCCCCCCTTGTCGGAGCATCTCCAGATCATGGGCTCTCTGAGCTTCTGCTTGGCGCTCAGCTCTCAGCCTGTGCCTGGCACTCGGCTCTCTCAGCCTCTCGGGCCTCCTGCCAATATTGCCAGATCAGCCTCACCCGCCCCTCATGGTCTTCAGCGGGGAGTTCGTCCAAGCCCATTTGCAGATAGGGGTCCACCCCGCTCTGGTTGAATGTGGGGCCAGCGCTCATGAGTGGAGCCTCTGCTACAGCCCCATTGTCACTTGGGCCAGCTTCTGCGTCCGCTGGGCTCTGGTCGTTGTCCAGCTGCACCAGAGCCGCGATCAGTTGGCTTTTGCTCATGTGCGTGGCATCAAGGCCCCGGTACGTGCATACAGTCATATGTTAAAGTTTGGGCACCCCTATTAATGTTAACCTTTTTTCTTTATAACAATTTTGGTTTTTGCAACAGCTATTTCAGTTCCATATATCTAATAACTGATGGACTCAGTTATATTTCTGGATTCAAATGAGGTTTATTGTACTAACAGAAAATGTGCAATCTGCATTTAAACAAAATTTGACCGGTGCAAAAGTATGGGCACCTCAACATAAAAGTGACATTAATATTTTGTAGATCCTCCTTTTGCAAAAATAACAGCCTCTAGTCGCTTCCTGTAGCTATTAATGAGTTCCTGGATCCTGGATGAAGGTATTTGTGACCATTCCTGTTTACAAAACAATTCCGGTTCAGTTAAGTTTGATGGCCGCCGAGCATGGACAGCCCGCTTCAAATCATCCCACAGATGTTCAATGATATTCAGGTCTGGGGACTGGGATGGCCATTCCAGAACATTGTAATTGTTCCTCTGCATGAATGCCTGAGTAGATTTGGAGCGGTGTTTTGGATCATTGTCTTGCTGAAATATCCATCCCCTGCGTAACTTCAACTTCGTCACTGATTCTTGCACATTATTGTCAAGAATCTGCTGATACTGAGTTGAATCCATGCGACCCTCAACTTTAACAAGATTCCCGGTGCCTGCATTGGCCACACAGCCCCAAAGCATGATGGAACCTCCACCAAATTTTACTGTGGGTAGCAAGTGTTTTTCTTGGAATGCTGTGTTTTTTAGCCTCCATGCATAACGCCTTTTTGTATGACCAAACAACTCAATCTTTGTTTCATCAGTCCACAGGACCTTCTTCCAAAATGTAACTGGCTTGTCCAAATGTGCTTATGCAGACCTCAGGCGACTCTGTTTGTGGCGTGCTTGCAGAAACGGCTTCTTTTGCATCACTCTCCCATATAGCTTCTCCTTGTGCAAAGCGCGCTGTATTGTTGACCGATGCACAGTGACACCATCTGCAGCAAGATGATGCTGTCGGTCTTTGGAGGTGGTCTGTGGATTGTCCTTGACTGTTCTCACCATTCTTCTTCTCTGCCTTTCTGATATTTTTCTTTGCCTGCCACTTCTGGGCTTAACAAGAACTGTACCTGTGTTCTTCCATTTCCTTACTATGTTCCTCACAGTGGAAACTGACAGGTTAAATCTCTGAGACAACTTTTTGTATCCTTCCCCTGAAAAGCTATGTTGAATAATCTTTGTTTTCAGATCATTTGAGAGTTGTTTTGAGGAGCCCATGATGCCACTCTTCATAGGAGAATCAAATAGGAGAACTACTTGCAAGTGGCCACCTTAAATACCTTGTCTCATGATTTGATACACCTGGCTATGAACTTCAAAGCTCAATGAGGTTACAAAACCAATTTAGTGCTTCAGGAAGTCAGTAAAAAGTAGTTAGGAGTGTTCAAATCAAGAAAATGATAAGGGTGCCCATACTTTTGCACCGGTCAAATTTTGTTTAAATGCAGATTGCACATTTTCTGTTAGTACAATAAACCTCATTTGAATCCAGAAATATAACTGAGTCCATCAGTTATTAGATATATGAAACTGAAATAGCTGTTGCAAAAACCAAAATTGTTATAAAGAAAAAAGGTTAACATTAATAGGGGTGCCCAAACTTTAACATATGACTGTATTACAGTAAGATTGTCCTTTTTCTGCTGTGTGTACCAGTGTTCTTCTTTTGCCGCCATGGTTGCCAAATAAGAGATAGAAAAGAAAAAACGAAGAAAAGGGAGGGGATACTTGTACATACACAAAAATGTCTCAGGACTAGTAACCACTGAGTCTGTTCTCCAAAACCTATGATGCAGGATTCCCGCAGGAACCGTGCAGGTCTTTAGTGAGAGAAATGACTGCTCAAACCAAATCACTAATGATCTAGGATTATCCCACCGCTCTGCCACCAATATGTGACGAACCGGCGGGCCGCTGCCACCAAATCGTGACGGACAGCGGACCCTGTGTCACCAATATATCACAATCCCACCACTGACATGGGTGTATCAGCGGACGGAGGGACGCGACACATTGCCGGCACACGGCTATCACAGGCACAGTGGGGACTTATCTTAGTTATCCCACCACTGGCACCATGTGACAAAAATATCCAGGAAGCTAATCTCGCTCTAACAGTTTACCGCAGGGGGGTATTTTGGATGCCCCACCACTGCTAACAACCTTCCACAAACTGCGGGGATTTATGTATATCCCACTTTCTCAGTTCCACTTTGGAACTCGCAGCTCTCCGGCGCCCCCCTTACCCTCAGGTCAGTCAGGGAACTGCACCTAGGATAATTAGTCGCCAGACGGGCTGCTTGTTCTGCACGGGCAATTAGGCTACTGCAGTAAGGGAATTATCAATGCTGTGGCCGCAGCCCCCCTTCAGCAATATAAGACCCTTCTGGACTGCCAACTAGCCGAAACAACCGCACACACCATGCTGCCACCATCCACGCTTTACTTAATCAAAGAGTTAATTAAGAGGGTCCGCGGCAAACCCCTTGAATTAGTAGCGATTATCTAAACAAGGCGTATAGTTCGTTTCTTAGAGCATGAAGACAGACTGAATTATTATATAATTTATTCCCCAAAGGGTAGGCAGTGATTATAGATAAAAGATGCTGTTATGAATGAGTCACCGTAGGAGGCAAAAACAGAAGTACTAGCTAAGTCCAGAAAACCAGAGAAGTTGGCAGCTATCGGATTACAGACCCCTGAACCTATCAACAACAACTAGCAGTAGCCGTGGGGGGTTCCTACGGTGCCCTAGACCCCTCGATCACAGCCGGAGAACTACATAGCCTAAAGACAGAAAGGGAAATCTAAACTGCCCCAGAGCAGACCCCAAAGTAATAGGCAGCCCCCAACATATAATGACGGTGAAGCAAGATGAAAAAACACACAGATAGAAAGATTGGCTGAGCAAATGATGGGGCCCAAGCTAACTAGATAGGACAGGATAGAAAAGCTGCTGTCTGTAATCCGCCAAAACCCTATCAAAACAAGAGCCAACAGCTGATAGGGAAAAAAAGCCCTGAAGACGCTAGGCTTCAAAAAGACTATATCAGTACTCAGGTATTTTCTGAAGACAGAGCAAAAAGGAATTCAGCTCACCCCAGCTGGGAATGGCAGAAAACAATGCAAAACAAAACCAAAACACAAATGCAAAAAGTAGAGCAGAAAGCTTAGCTTTTGAGGAGCAGGAATCAGACTGGTCTCCTAGAATCCCTCAGAGAGATCACCAGCAAGGCAGAAGAGCGTCGGCTGCCTTATATCCAGTCAGTAATTCCCGTCACCCAGTCATCATCCTGCCCAGGTGCTTGGTAATCAGCCTCACTACCTTCCTTCACCAGAAGAGGGAGTTCATCAGACCTCAATGGTGATTGGGAAAATGAACTCACAACAAGATGCTATAAAATTGAGACATTAAATATGTACAAATACAAATATAAAGCAAAATGGATGAAAACAGAAAGTACTCTCACAGTTGCTTATGACTCTTTAGGCATCCCATGTGGCTGGGGAGAGGGGCACTTAACCAAACGTCCCCACTCATCGGCACGTCTCTCTGGCACGAGGACTTGAGCTGCTCTGCCTGGAATTTGGTAGGGAATACCTATAGACTAGGGTCTGTGACCTCACGAAATGGGAGGTCTGGAGAGGTCCAACCTCCCTTACTCTCTAAGTTGAAATCTTACTAAAACTTATGATAATCATATCTTAATGGGGGAAGCTCGTATGAACTCACCAAGGGTGTCATGTTTCCCAGTGTAACGAACCCAACAAGAAAACATCAAGAATGCACTAGGTAGGACACTCCGATTGGGAGCCATCCATATCTCAATTTCTGGAAGTCCGAGAATCGTGAAACTTGGGGGTTTTGAAAGTTGGCCTCGTGCCCTTTGCAGAAATGTGAGTTTCATATCTCTGTCACAAGCAAAGGGCGCGCTGGAGCTTCTTTTAATATTTCCTATACCTGTATGCAAGCCGCATGCTTCAGAACAAAGACACTATTTCCACTCAGCTTAATTAACATTCCTAGCTCGACAGGAAATGGACGGTATCATGTTTCAGAGAGCTGCACACAGGAAGACACTGGTGTGGGGGTTGTGGGGGAAAGAGGGGGGGTTGCAGCTACATGGCAAAGGGATCTTCTGGAATGTTCCAGAAACATATCTACAGTACATTATACCTTACTCAACATTACACTGGGATACAGCTGTGCCCGTGGAGAGCTTCATCATCTTGGATGCTTTAAAACCGTCCCAGAGGATATGCATTGCAGCGTCGGCTACCCTAGCCGAGTACCACAGGTGGCGTCACGATCCCCCTTTTCCAAATTAATTATCATACCATCTTCCCCCTCATCTGAACTGTCATCTTCTTTATTGGACACCCAGGGCCACGTACTGGGTCCCAATGACCTCCGTGACATATTTCACCCTTAAAAGAGCCTGAAAGGCCCGGTACTGTGTAACCCCCGGCCCTGTGTGGCGTTTCATTTTAACACCAGATACCAGGGATATATAGTATAGTTTCAACATTCTAAATCTACATTTATTTTTTTGGAGGCAGACGCTGTCATGGCCAGTATGGATTCGACAACAATCAAAAAAGGAGAAAAAGGGTACAGTATCCCCAGATACAAGGTATATATAGTATAGTTTAAACATTCAAAATCTCCGTAGACATTTCAGGAGGCAAACACAGACGCTCTCAGTCCCAGTATGCATTAGTGTTAAATATTAAATAACTGGCTATGTATTTATATTACACTCAATTCTGTATTGAACAGTGCCTTCCGCTGACACTGCATGTGTTATTTTAGCAAGTTTAGCTCATGGTAAATGTCTACTCCATATACCGGGTGAGTCATAAAGGACGGACGTTTTTAAACTAATCATAAAATCGTTAAATATTTATTAAATATAAATGTATTCACAGATTTGGTTACGTATACTAATAGCATTTGACAAATTCAAGTGTGGAAAACAACATCTGCCATGTGGTGGCCATTATCAGTGATGCATTTCCAAAGGCGTTCTTGGAAGTTGGCATCAACACGTTCCAACACAACTCTGTCGATTTGGGCAACTTCCACTCGAATAGCTTCCTTCAGTTCTTGTAATGATCGAGGCTTAAGCTTGTATACACGTGATTTGAGGTGACCCCATAAGTAATAATCGCACATGGACAGGTCTGGGGACCTAGGAGGCCAATTAATATCGCCAAACCTGGAAATGATGCGACCAGGGAAGAGAGGGCGAAGAACGTTCATTGTTGCTCCGGCTGTGTGGGCCGTTGCCCCATCTTGTTGAAACCACACACTAGAGATGGGGATATGTTGCCGTCGTAACTCAGGAACAACGAAGTTATTTATCATGGCGATATAACGTTGTGAGTTCACGGTAACAGTATTGCCATTATCGCCTTCGAAAAAGTACGGACCGATCACGCCATATTTGCCCATAGCGCACCACACCGTTACCTTAGGGCTGTGCAGCGGTACGTGCCGTTCGTGGAGCCCCCGGTGGTCGTTTGTTCATTAGTGTACCTCGTGTACGGAGTGCTTCAACCCAACGTAGGATAGTGTTACGAGCGGGAACAGCTTGATTTCTGTGAATATTGAAATGATGCCGAAACTCATGCTGAACGGCTGTGATACACTCATTATTCTTGACAAAACTGTCGTACGCAAAAACGCGATGTTCTATCGTCCACGGCACCATAGCTTAAACTGAAACTAAAATAAAAACAATGCTTTCACCTCACAAACATAACCCCGCCTCCCGCACATCTCTACCTCCACCTGGTGGTGAGTTATAGCCACTTCAAATACATCCGTCCTTTATGACTCACCCGGTATATAGATCACGTGCTTTAAGAGACTTATATAATTCATGGATCACTCTAGGGGTCGCTCGCTCTTCTCCACTTCTACACTCGAGTAGTCATCTTTGCTTGCCCACGACATTGAATGGACAGCTGGTATGTAACTTGATCACTACATGAGAAGCCTAACACAGACAGAAGCCATTTGCCATGCGGGATCCCAAGGAAAGATGAATACATGTTGCTTTGCTATGAACAAATGGACAATCTCTTCACCTATTTTTATGTTTTTCTGTAATAATCTTTTCTTTGATGGAAAAATCCAAATAAACCACTACATTGTTATCTGGTAACAAGTCCTGAATAATATATAAGAATACCTGTTTTTTTTACATTGGAGAGCCAGCCAGATCTTGCACTTTTTTGCGGATTTCCCTCAACTTGCCCAAAAAGGGGGAATGAACTTTGCTAACGTCAGATGTGCAAGTTATCAGGAACTCCACTTATATGTACAAGTCACAAGAATCAGACAGAACCTAGAAGTGAGGACTAAGAATTGCCAGATGGATTGAGAAGTACTACAAGTGCCAGACGTGCTGAAGGTAGACATGGGAAGACAAGAGCCCAGCGTTGTCCATCAAAGGAACTACAAGCAGAGATATTTCAAGGTAAGAAAATGGATGTTATTACTTCTTTTTCTAAGCAGAGTAAACTGAAATTTAAGTCTGTAGACGAGTCTAATTTAGACGTTTTATTGCTCAGCTTATAAGCAGAATGTGAAGTGGAAAATCTAAAGTTAGATTCTAGCTTTTATCCTTTATTACAGAATGAAATTGAAACATATTTTACAAATGATTGATGTATTTCATAAATTTGTAACAGAGAGATTCAAAACTGATAGTGCAAAGGAAAATAGTGATGTTCCTGAGATTGGCTGTAAAGTTAGGGAGATTGAACAAGACTGTAATCAAGTGTCTGTAGCAGCCATTCAAGGTGACCTTGCAGACATGGAACAAGATGGAGAAGTAGGAGGAGACTTCAGAACTGACGTAGAGGACGTACAAGGGAAGGACGTACCACTAAAAATAGACGACTCACAGGCCCAATTTCAAATTGAAACGAGGTGGAAAAATTTGTTAAAAATATGCAAAATCATTCCTGCATATGATAACAAAATCCATGTTTGTAGAAACTTTGGGGTTTTTGAAAGCTGTGTTGACAAATTTGATTTAACTAACGAGGAAAAAAATCTGTTGTTTAAAATATGGATCCCTGTAACTTTTTCCAGGCGGTTATCATTAAGGATATCTGGTGAAACACATGCGAACTTAAATGATAAGGACAGATTAAAAATTCTGATTTTTTGTGCATCAAATGAAAATTATCCAGATATTGATATTCTTCAAAAATTAAGGATTGGTCGGAAAGAATGTACTTTTACATTCATGTCCATATTTGATTGCTTGTACAGAACGCTCTTTGAAAATGTCAAAACACAGTCCCTGATAAAGAGTTTTGTAAACAAATTTGGGTTTCTAAATCCTGCATCTCGTGTTATTGCGTCACAAAAAGATTCTTTATTTGAATGTGCGCAATCCCTTGATTTTGCTAGGAAATACGAGAACTGTGAAAGGAAAGTAAATCGTGCTAATTTTGTAAAGACAGGCAGAGTAAAATCTTATCAGAAGCTTGTATCAAAGTCTCCCCGAAATCAAATCTATGAAGAACGAAGAAAATCACATATTTGCTTTATCCCGTATGAAATGATGCAGACCACTGAAAAAACTTCACAAACTGAGTTAAGAAAAATTCAAAATTCTGATCTTTCTGTAAAAAAGATGGCGGAATTTGACAGACAGAAGCAGGTGGTGAATGAGATCATTGGCTTTGAGCTGAAGAGTCTATCGGAATCTGACGGACAGAAGCAGGCGGTGAGTGACATCGTGGCCTGTCAGCTGAAGAATCCATTATCTGAGCTGTTCAGAGAATCCATTAATTTCAAAATAGTAAGAATATTTCAAGACATTTTTTACAGAGAAATAAGATTGGGTTTAGGAATTGGATAAAAATGTAATTATATGTTGTGTAAAAGTGTTAGACAATGTATTAGTCAGTTATATGTAATTATTATATAGAGTATAATTCTGTAGTTCTATAGAGATACATGTTCATACAGTATATATAGAGTGTTTGTAGAAGTAGAGATTGTAGAACTGTTTTTTTTAGTGAAAATTAAAATCTACTCCAGTAATAATATTTAGAATTATGAATATGATATTAACCTTCTCTTTTATTTTTCCTTAGAATTTTCATTTTAAAGCAGGACTTAATCGGGAAAAATTCTCTGACAAGGATTTATGCCTTTATTTACACAGGAAGTTGAAATAATTGCATGATTTTATATATTTAACACTTAAATAATATTCATATAACTAACTGCATTGTAAATGTGTTCTGTGTGTATGTCTTTACTGCATGGCATGAATGACAACCACAGCATGTGAAATCTGAACCTTATTCTAATAATAAGTATACCAGTATATCATGTCCCTGGTTTTAGTGCTGTAATTTAGCCTGTTCCTTAGTGAAAAGAATTTTTAAGGGGTCTCAACTTTTGCAAATCAAATGAATTTTTTTTCCTTAGGCCTAAAGTTTCAAGTATAGCTATACAACATACATTTATGTTATGTGTATTTGGGGAATATGCAAAGAAATATTAAGATACTAAATGTAATTGTTTACAATGCGCATTGATCAATAATTACCATAATTTTTTGGGGTTATATTCATGTATTCACACCTTTGTATGTGGAATTTGGTGTGAACTTATATGTGACACTGTCTGAGTGACAGATGCGTGTATAAGCAGCTGCTTAGGAGTAATGTGAAACGTTTGATGTATGTGAGGCCTCAAGACTATGAATGTTAGAAAAAAAAAACAACAAACTTTATCTTTATAAAAAATATGCAGATCAGCTAAATTATTAGAATATTAAGACATATAATGAAATATTATCTACACAACATACATTTCTATATTTCTTTAGTAATTATTTCTTGATTTAGTTAATTGTGGATAAGTGCAATCACACATCAAAATGGTTTAAGAAAATTTACATTTAGATTATTTTTTTTTTTCAAAGGATAATTTTATGATAATCAATTTTATTTTTAATAGTTACATAGATGGGTACATCTCTTCAGACAAATATATGGTATAAAGCAAGTATAAAATTCACACAATTTATAAATTAATTATTTTTCATTTTGGTTTTGATAAATGAATTATTTCATAAAACAATATTTTTCGGTATTAAGGGGGAAATTGTGTTTTTTGATCCTGACTACATCATCACATTTGATGAATACCTCTTCTTCACACATTTTAATAAAGAAGAAATATAAATAAGGTTCAATGGTATAAGTATTGGGGATAATAACATTAAGTATTATAAAGAGTCATTTCTTTACAGTAAGAAGAGTATTACATGCAAAGTCGCATAATTTAAATATTTTGGTAATACAAATATGAAATAATCCAGATCATGGAAATATTAAGGGTATATGTCACTGAGGACATAACTACTCTGCATTTGGTATCAACATAAAGGCCTTATTTTTATTCTTATTTTTATTCTTCATTTTCAATTTTTATTATTCTATTTTTTATTTCTAATTCTTAATTTTTTTATTTTTTCTGTCAATCAAGAAAAACATCAATATTTAATAAAGTAATATCTACTATGAGAATATTGCTTCATTAAATATAGTGATGATATGGTTCTATTACAAAGGAAAATGTTTCACTTCTGAGTTCTATGCAACAATTCTTTCATTCATTCATTCACTCTTATATTCTTATTTTGGTTCATGGCTATACATTCCTACATATTATTGGTCTAATGAATATATTCTATTAATAAAGTTGAATAATAAAGATGAAAACACTTGTTACATAAAACATACTGACACCTATGGGTTGAAAAAGGTAATTACACCTATGGCATAAAAAAATTGTTCTATCACATGAAGAATATGGTTAATAATGTATTATCACTTATTATTGTTTTATTATTATTCCAAATATTGAAATCCATATATGGTACAAATTCTGATAATAATTATATGGATATTACTGACTGCTGTGGTATGCTGTGATATTATGGGTTCTGAAATTACCAGATTTGGTATAGAATAGGGAATGAAGACTTCAAGAAAGATACTGAAATTACGCTAATAAAGACTTTTCATATTTCTAAACTTTATTGATTCTTACCAGTTGCAAGAAGAAGAATGCTGCGATCCAGAAGTCCCAGAAGGTAACAAAGCTGTGATTACTGAGTAAAAGACTGACAGCCACAAGTGCAGTATCCACCACTGACAGCCACAAGTGCGGTATCCACCACTGACAGTCACAAGTGCAGTATCCACCACTGACAGCCACAAGTGCAGTATCCACCACTGACAGTCACAAGTGCAGTATCCACCACTGACAGCCACAAGTGCAGTATCCACCACTGACAGTCACAAGTGCAGTATCCACCACTGACAGTCACAAGTGCAGTATCCACCACTGACAGTCACAAGTGCAGTATCCACCACTGACAGTCACAAGTGCAGTATCCACCACTGACAGTCACAAGTGCAGTATCCACCACTGACAGTCACAAGTGCAGTATCCACCACTGACAGTCACAAGTGCAGAATCCACCACTGACAGTCACAAGTGCAGTATCCACCACTGACAGTCACAAGTGTAGTATCCACCACTGACAGCCACAAGTGCAGTATCCACCACTGACAGTCACAAGTGCAGTATCCACCACTGACAGCCACAAGTGCAGTATCCACCACTGACAGCCACAAGTGCAGTATCCATCACTGACAGCCACAAGTGCAGTATCCACCACTGACAGCCACAAGTGCAGTATCCACCACTGACAGTCACAAGTGCAGTATCCACCACTGACAGTCACAAGTGCAGTATCCACCACTGACAGCCACAAGTGCAGTATCCACCACTGACAGCCACAAGTGCAGTATCCATCACTGACAGCCACAAGTGCAGTATCCACCACTGGCAGCCACAAGTGCAGTATCCATCACTGACAGTCACAAGTGCAGTATCCACCACTGACAGTCACAAGTGCAGTATCCACCACTGACAGTCACAAGTGCAGTATCCACCACTGACAGTCACAAGTGCAGTATCCACCACTGACAGCCACAAGTGCAGTATCCATCACTGACAGCCACAAGTGCAGTATCCACCACTGACAGTCACAAGTGCAGAATCCACCACTGACAGCCACAAGTGCAGTATCCACCACTGACAGTCACAAGTGCAGTATCCACCACTGACAGCCACAAGTGCAGTATCCACCACTGACAGTCACAAGTGCAGTATCCACCACTGACAGTCACAAGTGCAGTATCCACCACTGACAGTCACAAGTGCAGTATCCACCACTGACAGCCACAAGTGCAGTATCCACCACTGACAGTCACAAGTGCAGTATCCACCACTGACAGCCACAAGTGCAGTATCCGCCACTGACAGCCACAAGTGCAGTATCCGCCACTGACAGCCACAAGTGCAGTATCCACCACTGACAGTCACAAGTGCAGTATCCACCACTGACAGCCACAAGTGCAGTATCCACCACTGACAGTCACAAGTGCAGTATCCACCACTGACAGCCACAAGTGCAGTATCCACCACTGACAGTCACAAGTGCAGTATCCACCACTGACAGTCACAAGTGCAGTATCCACCACTGACAGCCACAAGTGCAGTATCCACCACTGACAGTCACAAGTGCAGTATCCACCACTGACAGTCACAAGTGCAGTATCCACCACTGACAGTCACAAGTGCAGTATCCACCACTGACAGTCACAAGTGCAGAATCCACCACTGACAGTCACAAGTGCAGTATCCACCACTGACAGTCACAAGTGCAGTATCCACCACTGACAGTCACAAGTGCAGTATCCACCACTGACAGCCACAAGTGCAGTATCCACCACTGACAGCCACAAGTGCAGTATCCACCACTGACAGCCACAAGTGCAGTATCCATCACTGACAGCCACAAGTGCAGTATCCACCACTGACAGTCACAAGTGCAGAATCCACCACTGACAGTCACAAGTGCAGTATCCACCACTGACAGTCACAAGTGTAGTATCCACCACTGACAGCCACAAGTGCAGTATCCACCACTGACAGTCACAAGTGCAGTATCCATCACTGACAGCCACAAGTGCAGTATCCACCACTGGCAGCCACAAGTGCAGTATCCATCACTGACAGCCACAAGTGCAGTATCCACCACTGACAGTCACAAGTGCAGTATCCACCACTGACAGTCACAAGTGCAGTATCCACCACTGACAGCCACAAGTGCAGTATCCATCACTGACAGCCACAAGTGCAGTATCCACCACTGACAGTCACAAGTGCAGAATCCACCACTGACAGCCACAAGTGCAGTATCCACCACTGACAGTCACAAGTGCAGTATCCACCACTGACAGCCACAAGTGCAGTATCCACCACTGACAGTCACAAGTGCAGTATCCACCACTGACAGTCACAAGTGCAGTATCCACCACTGACAGTCACAAGTGCAGTATCCACCACTGACAGCCACAAGTGCAGTATCCACCACTGACAGTCACAAGTGCAGTATCCGCCACTGACAGCCACAAGTGCAGTATCTGCCACTGACAGCCACAAGTGCAGTATCCGCCACTGACAGCCACAAGTGCAGTATCCACCACTGACAGTCACAAGTGCAGTATCCACCACTGACAGCCACAAGTGCAGTATCCACCACTGACAGTCACAAGTGCAGTATCCACCACTGACAGCCACAAGTGCAGTATCCACCACTGACAGTCACAAGTGCAGTATCCACCACTGACAGTCACAAGTGCAGTATCCACCACTGACAGCCACAAGTGCAGTATCCACCACTGACAGTCACAAGTGCAGTATCCACCACTGACAGTCACAAGTGCAGTATCCACCACTGACAGTCACAAGTGCAGTATCCACCACTGACAGTCACAAGTGCAGAATCCACCACTGACAGTCACAAGTGCAGTATCCACCACTGACAGCCACAAGTGCAGTATCCACCACTGACAGTCACAAGTGCAGTATCCACCACTGACAGTCACAAGTGCAGTATCC
Organism: Dendrobates tinctorius; assembly: GCF_039654945.1. NCBI lineage: Eukaryota > Metazoa > Chordata > Amphibia > Anura > Dendrobatidae > Dendrobates > Dendrobates tinctorius. Next base: position 96,887 of record NW_027362294.1, read on the forward strand.
ACCACTGACAGCCACAAGTGCAGTATCCACCACTGACAGCCACAAGTGCAGTATCCACCACTGACAGCCACAAGTGCAGTATCCATCACTGACAGCCACAAGTGCAGTATCCACCACTGACAGTCACAAGTGCAGTATCCACCACTGACAGCCACAAGTGCAGTATCCACCACTGACAGCCACAAGTGCAGTATCCACCACTGACAGTCACAAGTGCAGTATCCACCACTGACAGTCACAAGTGCAGTATCCACCACTGACAGCCACAAGTGCAGTATCCACCACTGACAGTCACAAGTGCAGTATCCACCACTGACAGTCACAAGTGCAGTATCCACCACTGACAGTCACAAGTGCAGTATCCACCACTGACAGTCACAAGTGCAGTATCCACCACTGACAGCCACAAGTGCAGTATCCACCACTGACAGTCACAAGTGCAGTATCCACCACTGACCGTCACAAGTGCAGAATCCACCACTGACCGTCACAAGTGCAGAATCCACCACTGACAGTCACAAGTGCAGAATCCACCACTGACAGTCACAAGTGCAGTATCCACCACTGACAGTCACAAGTGCAGTATCCACCACTGACAGTCACAAGTGCAGTATCCACCACTGACCGTCACAAGTGCAGAATCCACCACTGACAGTCACAAGTGCAGAATCCACCACTGACAGTCACAAGTGCAGTATCCACCACTGACCGTCACAAGTGCAGAATCCACCACTGACAGTCACAAGTGCAGAATCCACCACTGACAGTCACAAGTGCAGAATCCACCACTGACAGCCACAAGTGCAGTATCCACCACTGACCGTCACAAGTGCAGTATCCACCACTGACAGTCACAAGTGCAGTATCCACCACTGACAGTCACAAGTGTAGTATCCACCACTGACAGTCACAAGTGCAGTATCCACCACTGACAGTCACAAGTGCAGAATCCACCACTGACCGTCACAAGTGCAGAATCCACCACTGACAGTCACAAGTGCAGAATCCACCACTGACCGTCACAAGTGTAGTATCCACCACTGACAGTCACAAGTGCAGAATCCACCACTGACCGTCACAAGTGTAGTATCCACCACTGACAGTCACAAGTGCAGTATCCACCACTGACAGTCACAAGTGCAGTATCCACCACTGACAGCCACAAGTGCAGTATCCACCACTGACAGTCACAAGTGCAGAATCCACCACTGACCGTCACAAGTGCAGAATCCACCACTGACAGTCACAAGTGCAGAATCCACCACTGACAGTCACAAGTGCAGTATCCACCACTGACAGCCACAAGTGCAGTATCCACCACTGACAGTCACAAGTGCAGAATCCACCACTGACCGTCACAAGTGCAGTATCCACCACTGACAGCCACAAGTGCAGTATCCACCACTGACAGCCACAAGTGCAGTATCCACCACTGACAGCCACAAGTGCAGAATCCACCACTGACAGTCACAAGTGCAGAATCCACCACTGACAGTCACAAGTGCAGTATTCACCACTGACAGTCACAAGTGCAGTATCCACCACTGACAGCCACAAGTGCAGTATCCACCACTGACAGTCACAAGTGCAGTATTCAGCACTGACCGTCACAAGTGCAGTATCCACCACTGACAGTCACAAGTGCAGTATCCACCACTGACAGCCACAAGTGCAGAATCCACCACTGACAGTCACAAGTGCAGTATCCACCACTGACAGTCACAAGTGCAGTATCCACCACTGACAGCCACAAGTGCAGTATCCACCACTGACAGTCACAAGTGCAGTATTCACCACTGACAGTCACAAGTGCAGTATCCACCACTGACAGTCACAAGTGCAGTATCCACCACTGACAGCCACAAGTGCAGTATCCACCACTGACAGTCACAAGTGCAGTATCCACCACTGACAGTCACAAGTGCAGAATCCACCACTGACAGTCACAAGTGCAGTACCCACCACTGACAGTCACAAGTGCAGTATTCACCACTGACAGTCACAAGTGCAGTATCCACCTCTGACAGTCACAAGTGCAGTATCCACCACTGACAGCCACAAGTGCAGTATCCACCACTGACAGTCACAAGTGCAGTATTCACCACTGACAGTCACAAGTGCAGTATCCACCACTGACAGTCACAAGTGCAGTATCCACCACTGACAGCCACAAGTGCAGTATCCACCACTGACAGTCACAAGTGCAGTATTCACCACTGACAGCCACAAGTGCAGTATCCACCACTGACAGTCACAAGTGCAGTATCCACCACTGACAGTCACAAGTGCAGTATCCACCACTGACAGTCACAAGTGCAGTATCCACCACTGACAGCCACAAGTGCAGTATCCACCACTGACAGCCACAAGTGCAGTATCCACCACTGACAGTCACAAGTGCAGTATCCACCACTGACAGTCACAAGTGCAGTATCCACCACTGACAGTCACAAGTGCAGTATCCACCACTGACAGTCACAATTAAAGTGTCTAACCTGACAACCAGAGGACGATGTTCCTGTGATGCTGAGATGAACGGTGTTATCACGTTCTTATCAAGTTCCAGAGGTTTTCAATCACCTGTAAAGCTTCAACGAAAAGCTGGTGAACAATGAAGGTAATTGTCAGGAAGCTACAACCCTGACATGTGTCCTGTGCAGTAGGACTGACTGGTTATGGTGCTATGTTTAGCAAGGAAGAGTCATTTTAACCCTTGCTTTGCTGACCAAAGACGTCACACCTGTTCAAAGACCAGTGCCGATGGAGGATTCCAGAATATCCAAGGCGAGCCAATGTAGCCCAGGCTTTTAAAGGTGACACCGCACAGATATTAAAGCTGCATTTCATCTATAGACTTTGTTTCTTATCAATATTTGAATTTATGAACTTTGATTTGATACACAACACGATTTCTGCAACAACTATATGCTAAACAAAGGAATTATCATATAAAGACTGTGTTCTAAAAAAAAAAAAAGAACCAAGAAGAAGACAGAAGACATCAAAATGAAGACCAGATGACATCGGATGATGATGACTGGACCTGAGATGCTTCAATTTAGATTTAGGAAAGTATAATTACAACTATTTTATATGAATATTGTTCACGGCTTACCATAACATGAATTCACATCATTGAGTGCGTATAACAATAATCTGATATTATTATTATTGATATTAAATTATTTTGTCAAAGAAGAAGAAAAGAAGATCTCATTATATTTTGATGGTTCCAATTATTGTCTGTCACCCTCAAAAAGGGGGAATTGTTAAATATTAAATAACTGGATATGTATTTATATTACACTCAATTCTGTATTGAACATTGCCTTCCGCTGACACTGCATGTGTTATTTTTGCAAGTTTAGCTCATGGTAAATGTCAACTCCATATTTATATATAGATCACGTGCTTTAAGAGACGTATATAATTCAAGGCTCACTCTAGGGGTCGCTCGCTCTTCTCCACTTCTACACTCGAGAAGTCATCTTTGCTTGCCCACAAGATTGAATGGACAGCTGGTATGTAACTTGATCACTACGTGAGAAGCCTAACACAGACAGAAGCCATTTGCCATGCGGGATCCCAAGGAAATATGAATACATGTTGCTTTGCTATGAACAAATGGACAATCTCTTCACCTATTTTTATGCTTTTCTGTAATAATCTTTTCTTTGATGGAAGAATCCAAATAAACCACTACATTTTTACCTGGTAACAAGTCCTAAATAATATATAAGAATACTCATTTTTTTACAATTAGCCAAGAATATAAAAAGTAGAAAAAGGGCACTGTTTCACCAGATGCAAGGTAGATATAGTATTGTTTAAACATTGCAAATCTCCCTCTTTATTTCTGGAGGCAGACACAGACGCTCTCAGGGTCAGTATGGTTTACACAATATAAAAAGCAGTAAAAGGGTAACGGATCAGAAGCGTACAGTTGTATACGGTGTAGGGGGCATTGTAAATCTCAGTATATATTTCAAGAGTCAGAAACAGACTGTCACTGGCTCAGTATGAATTAGACCACAATATAAAAAGCATTAAATGGGTAAGGTATCACAAGCGTACAGCTGTATACAGTGTTGGGGTAATCTTAAATGTACAAATATATTTCTGGAGTTACAGACAGATGTTCACAGGCTCAGTATGGATTACACAAGAATATAAAAATGAGAAAAAGGGAAATGTATTCGAAACATACATCATTAAACAGTGTTTGGGTACTTTGAAATCTTCGTATATATTTTAGTCTCAGTAAGCAAGTCCAGACTCTCCACTACAGGAAGCTAGATGGATAAAAGTAGAGACGGAAAGTCGAGTGATTTCAGAAAAGATTGAATTACTAATCACGGGAAAACCGGGTAAAATTAGCAGAGGCGATGCTGACCCTCAATTACTTTTACTGTGGATACAGCTAAAACGGAAATTAGTGAAGAAAGAGTTGCTGTATCGCAGTAGCGTCGATCACCGGTTTTCGTCTCCATCAAATTGTGATTGCAGGGAGAGCTGTAGACATGGTCCTCACGGCCTATCATGATCTGTCTGGTCACTTTGGAGTGCAAAACACAGAAGCCACAGGCCGTAGGAGATTCTATTGGATTGCCATGAGAGGAGACATTGAAAAATGGTGGCAGGAAGGTCACACGGTAGAAATGGTAGCCATTGATCATCTGAAGGTAGAGGCCAGCATGACAGGACATAGCTACATCTTAACCATCATCGATCAGTACACCAAATTTGTAGTGGCCATCCCTGTGAAGGATTTAACTGGCCAGACTACACAGCGGTGCAGCAGGGAGAGGTAAGTATTGCAGGTGCTGTGTCCCTGAGCAAGCAGGGTGGTCCCACTTGTGGGCGCTGGTACTGGCACAGGGCCCCTCATAGTACGGCAGTGTGTCTGACGGTGAGTGGGCCCCCCCACCGTCAGAGACACTTTATTGTACTATGAGGGGGCCTGGGCCAGTGCCGTCGCCCAAGGGAGGGTGGGCACACACACCTGTTCAGGGCAACAGCACTTGCCCGTGTGCACCAGGTGGTGACCCCAGCATTGGGGGGGGCAGCACAGTTAGGGAGGTTTAAAAAATTGCATATGTTGATGTGTAGGCTGGACTTTCAGCAGCTGCAAATGGAGGAATTGGAGAAGTCCGAGGAAGAGGACAAAAGCGAGCCTTTTTTCTGCAACCTATGTGCTATCAGGGGAAGGTGGGACAAAATCCTTGGAACCCCATGCATGATTCATTTTAATGAAGGTTAGATCATCCACATTTTGGGTCAACAGGTCCTTTTTTTTGTCAGGATTGATCCAGCAGCACTGAAGACTCAGATAGCACACTACCAGCAGGGCAAGCGAGCTCCTGTAAGGCATATTGTGCCAATTCAGGCCATGTGTCCAGTTTTGAGGCCCAATAATCAAAGGGGAATGACCTGTGAGGGAGAACCTCGATATGGGAGTAGTTTGTAACCATAGTTGAAAACTGCTGGCTCCTGTCACTTGCAATCGATTCTGTATTAGCTGTCATCTGCGTGGTACTTGAGAAATCAGACCACAACATGGTTAGGAAACCCCTGTCTCCAACGCCAGTTTGGCTGTGTGCACCACGAACACCTCTTCCATTTTGCCCACTACGGCTCGTGGGAGAACCAGCTCCGCTGCTGGGAATGCCTCAAAACAAACGGTTTACCAGAGTTGCTTGTTTGTTAGCCAATATTATCTCTAGGTTCTCCTGTGGCATGATGTTGTGTAGTTTGCCTTTATAGCGTGGATCGAGGATGCTGACCAACCAGTAGTCATCATCCCTCATCATTTTGGCAATGCGGGGGTCCCTTTTTTGGATCCGCAAGGCATAATCACACATGTGGGCCAATGTTCCAGGTGTCAATGCTGCACTGCCAGTTTTTGGGTGGAGGAGCACTTTCTTGCAAATCCACATCTCTCCAGTCACGCACAAACCCTGTACCTGACCTTGGCACGCCCACATTTTCTCTTGCTCCCTGAGAAGCATACTCATCCCCAAAATAATCATCCCCCTCATCTTCCTCTTCTTCCTCCACCTCGTCCATGACAGTTCCCTGACCAGACAATGGCCATCATCAAGCCTTCCCTCCTCATCCTCCTCCTGTTGCTCCTCCACTGCAGACACCTGATCGTTAATGTGCGTCAAAGTTTGCATGAGCAGACGCATAAGTGGTATGCTCATGCTTATGATGACATCGTCTGCGCTTACCAGCTGTGTGCATTCCTCAAAACACTGAAGGACTTTACAGAGGTCTTTCAGCTTTGACCACTGCACACCCGACAACTCCATGTCTGCCCTCAAACTGCCTGCCCGTGTATCCTCCCACAAATGCTTTACAGCGTGCCTGTTGTGAGTTCATTTTCCCCTTCGTCACTGAGGTCTGGTGAACTCCCTATTCTGGTAAAGGAAGGTAATGAGCCTGATTATCAGGCACCTGAGCCTAATGATGATGACTGGCTGAGTGGAGTCACGGACTGGATATAAGGCTGCCGATGCCCTTCTGCCCTGCGGGTGATTTCTCTGTGGACTTCTAGGAGACCAGTCTGATTCCTGCTCCTCTAAAGCTAAGTTTTCTGCTTTGCCTTTTAGCATTTGTGTTTTGCTTTTGTTTGCCTTGCTTTTCTGGATTCTGCCATTCCCTGCTGGGGTGAGCTGAATCTCCTTTTGCCGGTTGCTTTGTCTTCAGAATATTCCTGAGTACTGACATAGTCTTTTTGAAGCCTAGCGTCTTCAGGGCCTTTTTCACTGTCAGTCTGTTGGCTCTTATTTTCATAGGGTTTTTCACGGATTGCAGACAGCAGCCTTCCTGTCCTTTCCTATCTAGTTAGCTTGGGCCCCGTCTTTGCTCAGTCTATCTTTCTGTCTGTGTTGTGTTCTTTCTTCTTGCTTCAGCATCATTATATGTGGGGGGCTGCCTTTTGATTTGGGGTCTGCTCTGGGGCAGTTTAGATTTCCCTTTCTGTCTTTAGGCTATTTAGTCCTCCGGCTGTGATCGAGGGGTCTAGGGCATCGTAGGAACCCCCCACGGCTACTGCTAGTTGTGTTGATAGGTTCAGGGGTCTGCAATCCGATAGCTGCCAACCTCTCTGGTTTTCTGGACTTAGTTAGCATTTCCGTTTTTGCCTCCTACGGTGACTCAATCATAACACTGCCTCTGTTCGCACAGCCTCTCAACCATGTGCATGGTGGAGTTCCATCTTGTAGCAATGTCTATGATTAGGCGGTGCTTGGGGAGGTGGAGTGATCGCTGCAGCTTCTGCATACAACTGGAGTGTATGGGCAAGCGACGGATGTGCGAGCACAGTCTTCGCACCTTATGGAGCAGGGCTGTTAACTCAGGATAATTATTTAGGAAGCACTGCACTACCAGGTTCAAGGTGGGATATCACCTACTACCTTGCCTGGCTCAAGATGTAGATTGCCCAGCCATGACTCAGTTTGTCGATGCAAGCAGTCAGCCAGTACCTCCGCGGTGTGTCTGCTGTCGCCCAAATACATCATTTTTAAAGCAGCCTGCTGCCGCTTACCACTAGCTGTTCGATAGTGGGACACCTCGTGTGCAGCACTGACACATGTGGATGGAGTGCTCGTGCGACTGCACTCTGTCGACAAGTTTTCGCTTCTGGAGGAGGAGGAGGGTCGAACGCCTACAGCCAACTGTTTCCTATACCGTGGGCTAGGCAGCACCACTGTTCCACTGCCACTGTCCCCTGTGGAGCCTGCATCCTCCACATTAACCCAGTGCGCAGTGATGGACACGTAATGGCCCTGGTCATGCCTTCTGGACCATGCATGTGTTGTGAGGTGCACCTTTCCACTCACTGATTGTTTTAGTGCATGGATAATGCGGTCTTTCACATGCCGGTGGAGGGCAGGGATGGATTTGTGAGAAAAGTAGTGCCGAACGGGTAGGTCATAGCGTGGGACAGCGTAGGCCATGAGCTCTCGGAAAGCTTTGCTTTCAACCAAACGGAAGGGCATCATCTCTAATGAGATCAGTTTGGCAATGTAGGCTGTTGTGAGTTCATTTTTCCCTTCACCATTGAGGTCTGATGAACTCCCTCCTCTGGTGAAGGAAGGTAGTGAGACTAATTACCAAACACCTGGGCAGCTAGATGATAACTGGGTGGCTGGAATTGAGGACTGGATATAAGGCTGTCGACGCCCTTCTTCCAGGCTGGTGATTTTCCTGCTGGATTCTTGGAGACCAGTCTGATTCCTGCGTCTCAAAGCTAAGTTTTTCTGCTCTGCTTTGTACTCTTCAGTTTTGTTTTTGTTTTGCCTTGTTTTTTGGGAGTTCTGCCATCCCCGACCGGGGGTGAGCTGAATTCCATTTTTGTCTCTGATCTGTTGATCTTTTGCTCTGTCTTCAGAATATACCTGAGTGCTGATATAGTCTTTTGAAGCCTAGCGACTTCAGGGCCAGTTTTTCCTATCAGTCGGTTGGCTCATTTTGATAGGATTTTTGCGGATGGCAGACAGCAGCTTTCCTATCCTGTCCTATGTAGTTAGCTTGGGCCCCATCATTTGCTCAACCTATCTTTCTATCTGTGTTAGTGTTTTCATCTTGCTTCACCGTCATTATATGTTGGGGGTTGCCTATTGCTTTGGGGTCTGCTCTGGGGCAGTTTAGTTTTTCCCTTTTCTGTCTTTAGGCTATGTAGCTCTCCGGCTGTGATCGAGGGGTCTAGGGCACCGTAGGAACCCCCCACGGGCTACTGCTAGTTGTTGTGGATAGGTTCAGGTGTCTGCAATCCGATAGCTGCCGACCTCTCTGGTTTTTCTGGACTTAGCTGGTATTTTGTTTTTTCCTCCTTCGGTAACTCATCATAACAGAATCACCAGCCAGGAAGAAAGGCGTCGGCAGCCTTATATCCAGTCCTCAATTCCAGCCACCCAGTTATCATCTAGCTGCCCAGGTGTTTGGTAATAAGTCTCACTACTTTCCTTCACCAGAGGAGGGAGTTCATCAGACCTCAATGGTGAAGGGAAAAATGAACTCACAACAGTAGACCGTGAGCAAGTCCCACAGGACTGCACAAAATTGGAATTCAGCTCACCCCCCCCGGGATGGCAGAACTCCCAAAAACAAGGCAAAACAAAAACAAAACTGAAGAGTACAAAGCAGAGCAGAAAAACTTAGCTTTGAGACGTAGGAATCAGACTGGTCTCCAAGAATCCAGCAGGAAAATCACCAGCCAGGAAGAAGGGCGTCGGCAGCCTTATATCCAGTCCTCAATTCCAGCCACCCAGTTATCATCTAGCTGCCCAGGTGTTTGGTAATCAGTCTCACTACCTTCCTTCACAAGAGGAGGGAGTTCATCAGACCTCAATGGTGAAGGGAAAAATGAACTCACAACAGTAGGCGTTCAAAGCCAGTGTTCGCGGATGAGAGGATGAGTACTTTTTTGTCCTACTGAGAGTGTCTGGTAGGGTGAGCTGGACTTGAGAGCTGCATATGGGGGAACTAGCGTTAGACCGGATGGACTGAGAAGGGGTTGGTGATGGTGAGGGTGTTGATGGCCTAGATTCAGCATTTTCTCGCAAAAATATTGTGATTCCCTGACTGCTAGCGACAACACCTCAACATTTCTTGATGGTGGTGTGCTTAGCGGTGGCCTTACAGTGGGTGAAGCGATGGACCGTTGCCGGCTACCTTCAGTCGGAGTAGGCGCACATGTGCTACCTGAGGTTTTGTAGTCCGTCCACGCTTGCAAGTGCATGTTGGTTAAATGTCTAAGCATGCAACTGGTATTCAAATTTCTTAGATTTTTCCTTCTGCTAAAGGTCCTTCGGCACTTCTTACAGATAACCTTTGCGTCATCAGTAGGATTTTGTTCAAAAAAGTGCCACACTGCACTCTTCCTACTATGGTACAAATTTTCAGGGCTTGCACGCTGTGCTAATTTGACCGTCTGGCCAAGCTGTCCTGCAACTCTTTTAGTTTTCTTAACAAGTTTTTTGACAGCTACGGGCCTGCCGGATAACCGCTGCTGCGATGACGATGCTTGCTGCGGATCCTTCTCCTGTTCTGACCTATTTTCACCGGCACCCTCTTCCCCCAATGGATGCCAATCCAGGTCAACTGGGTCATCCATGACCTCATCTTCAATGTCATCTGCACCTTCCTCTGTACCTTCCTCTGTGTCACTGTGTATGGTGGTATAGTGTGCGGGAAGGGGCACCTGAGTTTAATCATGGTCTGATTTGGGCTCAGTAGACTGCGAGGGCAATGTAGTGCTGTGGGTGAATGTACCAGCATAATCATCTCGCAGAGGCTGTGCATCAGTGCGCTCCATGTCAGATTCATCTTGGACTGGGGAATTCAGGATTTGACTTGATAACCCAGGCATGGTATGTGAAAAGAGCTCCATGGAGTAATCTGAAGTGTGTGCTGTGGCATCCTTCACTTTTGGTGTGGGTGAAGGACACAAGGAAAGGTGTTGTTCCTGACCAGAAGCCTGCACTGATGACTCTGTGCTTGCAGTTGTTGTAACTTCAGAAGAGGATGCAATAGAGTTGGAGGCTGTTTCGGCAATGTAAGCCAAAACCTGTTCCTGAAGCTCCAGCTTTAAAAGCGGTTTACCTACTCCCAGAAAAGGGAAACTTAAAGGCCTTCTTGTGCCAGATGATGACGCAGGTTCAACACCTCCTGCCTTAGCTGCTATTGTGCTTGTCCCAGAACCAGCCGATGCACCACCACCACCATCAGTACCAGCTGCGCCCCCCCGCCCATGGCCTCTTACACCATACTTCCTCATGTTTGGGAACATGTACCAAAAATACCAGCAGAGAAATGGTACTGTATGAGGAGCGTACAGCTGTGTAAGGTGTATGTAAAAAGTGAAATCTCTGTATATATTTTGTGAGTCACAGACGCTCACCCAGTATGTATTTCACCATAATCCAACAAGCAGATATACGGTACTGTATCAGAAGTGTACAGCTGTATACGTTGTTGGTGAAAATGTCAATCTACGTATATGTATTTACGGAGTGTCACACACACACGCTGACTCTATGTAGATGTGACCGTAATAAAAACAGCAGATATACAATACTGTTTGATAATCGGATAGCAGTCAATACGGTGTATGGAGAAATGAAAATGTCCGTATATGTATTTATGGAGTGTCACACACACACGCTGACTCTGTGTAGATGTGACCGTATTAAGAACACCAGATATCCGACACTGTTTTAGAATCGGACAGCAGTCAATATGGTGTATGGAGAAATGGAAATGTCTGTATATGTATTTACGGAGTGTCACACACACACGCTGACTCTGTGTAGATGTGACCGTAATAAGAACACCAGATATCTGATACTGTTTGATAATCGGACAGCAGTCAATACGGTGTATGGAGAAATGGAAATGTCCGTATATGTATTTACAGAGTGTCACACACACACGCTGACTCTGTGGAGATGTGACCGTAATAAGAACACCAGATATCCGATACTGTTTGCGAGTCGGACACCTCTATACGGTGTATGTATGGAAAAATGTTAATCTCTGTGTATTTTTTTACAGAGTCACACACATATAGCATGTATTTGTCCGTGATACCAGCCGGTACACGGTAGTGTGTGAGGAGCGTACACCTCTATACGGTGTGAGAAAAAATTTACGCTCAGTATCTACTGTGCAGAAAAAAAGGAATAAAAGGATTTTTGCTTTTAAAAATGCATTCTGCACAGCAGTGTGCAAACAGAAATGCAGCTATCAGGTAGCCTTATAAGGCAGCCTAAAAACCAACAGAGCTGCTGCACACAAATATATCCTCCCCTGTCACTGCACACTATACTGTTGTGTTGTACAGTGACATTCGCTATCAGCACAAGCTATTTTTTTTTTCCTGCCTAAACTCTCCCTTTTGAGAACGATCAGCAGCAACCTCTCCCTATGCTAAGATTGGCAGAAGTAAGATGGGGGTCGGCGGTCACGGCCTTTTATAGCCACTGTGACGCCACACAAAGCCAGCCAATCACTTGAATGCCCTTCTCTAACATGGTGGGGGCTGCTGCCTACGTAATCGCGTTGCCCACAGTGTGCGTCCTTGATGATTGGCTGAGAAAAGGCACTGGAAGAATTGTGGGAAACAGGACTTAGGCGCTCAAGTCGGCGACCTCATGGCCGACCTCACGCTATGGTCGGGTTTCGATCGATGAAACCCGACTTTAGCCAAACTCGGCGGATTCTGAATTTGGCCAACCCGTTTCGCTCAACTCTATAAAACCATCCCTCGACCAAAACTGTGCCGCTAACTATAGACCTGTCTCTAATCTTCCCTTCATCTCTAAACTCCTGGAAAGCCTGGTCCACTCCCGTCTTATCCGCTATCTCTTTGATAACTCTCTTCTCGACCCTCTCCAATCCGGTTTCCGCTCTTTACACTCTACTGAAACTGCCCTCACTAAAGTCTCTAATTATCTACTAACAGCTAAATCAAATGGTCATTACTCCATGCTAATTCTCTTGGATTTCTCTGCAGCATTCGACACTGTGGATCATCAGCTCCTCCTCACTATGCTCCGTTCCATCGGCCTCAAGGACACCGTTCTCTCCTGGTTCTCCTCCTATCTCTCTGACCGCTCCTTTACTGTATCTTTTGCTGGCTCCTCCTCCTCTCACCTTCCCCTTACTGTTGGGGTTCCTCAAGTATCGGTTCAAGGCCCCCTCCTTTTCTCCTTGTACACTGCCCCTATTGGTCAAACAATCAGTAGATTTGGTTTCCAGTACCATCTCTATGCTGATGACACCCAATTATACGCCTCTTCTCCTGACATCACGCCAGCCTTTCTAGAAAACACCGGCGATTGTCTAAACGCTGTGTCTAACATCATGTCCTCACTATATCTGAAACTGAACCTGTCAAAGACTGAACTCCTTGTGTTTCCTCCCTCTACTAATGTACCTATACCTGACATTGCCATTTCTGTGTGTGGTTCCACTATTACTCCCCAGCAACATGCCCGTTGTCTTGGGGTCATACTTGACTCCGAGCTTTCCTTCGCCCCCTACATTCGATCACTGGCTCGCTCTTGTCATCTGCACCTCAAAAACATCTCTAGAATTCGACCTTTTCTTACTTTTGACTCTGAAAAAACTCTTACTGTTTCTCTTATTCATTCTCGTCTTGACTATTGTAACTCTCTTCTAATCGATCTCTCTCTTACCAAACTCTCCCCTCTCCAATCTGTCTTGAATGCTGCAACCAGGATCATATTTCTCACCAATCGTTACACCGATGCCTCTACCTTGTGCCAGTCATTACACTGGCTACCCATCCACTCCAGAATTCAGTATAAACTTATTACTCTCACCCACAAAGCCCTCTATGGCTCAGCACCACCCTACATTTCCTCCCTTGTTTCAGTATACCACCCTACCTGCACCCTCCGCTCTGCTGATGACCTGAGGTTAGCATCCTCAATAATCAGAACCTCCCACTCCCGTCTCCAAGACTTTACACGTGCTGTGCCAATTCTTTGGAATGCACTTCCCAGGTCAATACGATTAGTCCCCAATCTCCACAATTTTAAGCGTGCCCTGAAAACGCATTTATTCAGACTGGCCTATCGCCTCAACACATTAACCTAAGCTATCCCGGTGTGGCACAGCCAAAAGTTTTACCATAACCAGGTTCCCAGCATCATGTTCCCACATGCTTTATGCATCCATTAGCCCTCAGTATCTGTACTGTTACACACTTAACATTATGGCTGTTCCATACAATCAGGGCAACTGTTACCACCCACCTTTCGTGTCTCCCTCTTTCCTCATAGACTGTAAGCTTGCGAGCAGGGCCCTCACTCCTCTTGGTGTCTGTTATGATCTATGTGATTATTGTTATGCTGTAATGTCTACTGTCTGTACAAATCCCCTCTGAAATGTAAAGTGCTGCGGAATATGTCGGCGCTATAGAAATAAAATTTATTATTATTATTATTAACAACTCAAATATTAAGCACTAGCCGCAATTTATATGGGGATATTGTATATTGAGGTATGAATATGACTTTATTGCAGGCTTAGACCGCATGGCATATGGATGCCTAAAGCATTAATGGTATTTTATAAAAGTATATATTTAGTCCCTAATGAGACCCTAATCCAGGGATAATGAGGATGTCATGATACCAGTTCTGGGTGACCGGCACTGCTGGGGTTAATGTTCTGATCGCAGTGCAGACTCTCACCTGCACACCTGGGACCTATTATGGTGGCCTCTCATTGGTTCTGGGGAGGCTTCTTATAGCCTCAGGAAGCTCCCATCCCCCGTCAGTTATACTTTTGCCCTTGGCATTGTGTGGTGACCCCTGAGTGTGATAGTGCTGTGTTCTGGTTGCTTGATTCTCTGTGTATGACTCGGTCTGTTCTCTGGATTCTGCTTGGTACCTTCTACGTCTGTTTGGTTTTGATCTCTGCTTGGCTCTGACTATCCGTTCTGTCTTATCCCTGGTACTTTACTGAGATCTTGTGTATGACCTTTGGCTTTGTCTGACCTCCCGTCTGTTCATCCCTCCTGTACCTTGCTTGCCTGTATTGTGCATGACCCCCGCTTTGCCCGACTTTGAGTTTTCTACCTTCTTTGATAGCAGGATGCTAAGCCCCGCCCCCTTGTAGTCACATGACCGTAGGTCTTGTGCCTGCTTTCTAAACTTCTACATTCAGGTCCCGTGCATCTTTATTTTCCGTCTGTTCTTGTCTTCAGGAGTCCCTACGGTGCGGGTGAGTCCCTGCTTAGCGGAGGCTGTACGCCAGCGCTGTCAGGACCCTGACATTATAACTGACCATTAAGTTTTTGGGGGGTTTTTTGTGCAGAGAGTTATGGATCCCATACAGTCTCTGGCTGACCAGATGAAAAGTCTGAGTCAGATGTTTCAGGGTTTATCTCTGGATCAGCAAGCTCTGGCTCGTTCTCAGCAGCAGGTTTCTGAGACAGTGCGGGGAGCTCTAGCTGCTGGGTCTCTGGGGGCTGGGGTGAGTGTTGTTGTTTTGGTGTCCCCAGAACCACCTGTTAAACTGCCTGACTTTTTTTCTGGAAACAAAAAAGAGTTCAGGGTCTTCATAGAGGGGTGCAAACTTTTTTTTTTCAGTTTGAGACCACGTTCCTCTGGGGACGAAAGTCAGAAGGTTGGCGTCATTATGTCTCTGTTAAGAGGGTCCCCACAAGCTTGGGCTTTCTCCCTTCCTCCCACTGTCCCTGAGTGTCGGTGAATGCATTTTTTGAGGCCCTCGGGCACATTTATGATGAGCCTGACCGAGTGTGATTGGCAGAGGACATGGTGATGAGCATCTGTCAGGGGAAACACTCAGCTGAGTGGTTTTGTACTGAATTCTGCCGCTGGGCCGCAGAGATCTCTTGGAACGATGCCACACTCCGAGGACTCTTTCGCAGAGGCTTGTCCGATCGGCTGCAGGATGCCTTGGCGTTACATCCCCCGCCTAACTCTCTCGAGGACGCCATGACCTAGGCCGTCCGGATGGACCGCAGGCTGCGGGCCAGAGGGGTGATGCAGGTGGAAACTCCATTGTTCCCCAGTGGAAAAGAGACTGCCCCTGAGCTCATGGATGTAGGTGCCCTCTCCCTGAAGGATATGGAGAGGAAACGCCGGAAGGACAAGCAGTTATGCTTTTACTGCGGTAAAACGGGACATTGGAAAAGGGAGTGTCCTGATTGCCCGTCTTCAACCCGGTCGGCGGGAAACGACTAGGTCTGGGTAGTCAATGGGGAGACTACTCAGACCCTCAGGTACCCTTTTCCTCGTTTTCTAAAGTCTTACTGCCTGTGGAACGGTTTGTGGACGGTAGTTCTTTTTCCTCTACAGCCTTCGTGGACTGCGGATCATCGATTTGTTGAGGTAGGGCTAAATTAACCCTTCACGGTTGAGCCAGTGATTTCCAAATTAATTTACAGGGCATTGCTAGCAACTGGGAATGACCACACGGAGACGGGGGTCTCTGTACGGGAGGATCGAGGCAGATCACTGAGCCCCTTTACTGAATCTCACATTACATAGCATTCTGCTTAATTATGCAAAGTATACAGCTACCAATAGAATGGTAATACATTTAAGCCAATAGTATTGCAAGAAAATGGGAATATGTCCCCAGCTGCGTGACGTAGAATATAGAACAATAGCGCATTCTTTTAGGGTCTCATCTCATATCTCATATCTTGTACAAGCTGGAACAGTCTGGTTTCATAACAGCCGTGAACTTTCATCTAGTTAAGTTACAAAATTTAACTCATAAACAACAAAATGGCGTCGCAAGCACAAAAATGGAGTCTAAAAAACAAGATGTCCCGTACATCTGAATACTGTACTTCACAATTCCCCCCTAGATAAATTTTGATAACACATATGCAGCATCAGAGGTGCTATCCCAAGCCATAAGCTCGAGGGGTACTGGTCTTCACATGACTGATGCCGTGTTATCAGTCATGGCTGTCGCGGCGCACCCGTCCCCCCTGTATACTACAATTTCCGAATAACAATTTTTGATGACGGTGGTGGAGATCTTTTGTAGGTAGCCATGCGCTTGGCTTCAACATCTTCATCAAGTAGCCTTTTGAGATCGGTGCAGAGAAGAGCAGGGGCAACGACACCTTTGGTATCATCATTAGCTGTCTTAGTGTAGAATTTCCTAATACATACAGAAATACACCAAAGAACAAGTTCTAGTATCACATATACAACAAGGATACAGGCAGCAGTGTGTAACAAGCTCTGTAAGATCCCAGCTATCCAGCCCCCAATTCCCTTAAATCAATTGGCTGGAGTGAGAAAGGAGAAGGTGTCTGACCACCAACTGTCCTTAGTACGATCATTGTCTTTATCATATTGCTCTCTGAGTCTTTGAATATCTTCTAACTTTAACCTTAACTTCATAGTACTGTTAGGATCTATATAATGACAGCAAGCGGGTCCAATGACCTGACACATACCACCTTGTGCTGCTGTTAAGTAGTCCAGCACTATAGTTTGTTGATTAGTGACTATAATAAGTTGATTTTGGACAGCAACAGTAGTGTTAAGTATATCCAATATATCCCAAATTTGATCATCTATATAGTCTGTGGCCCTAACCAATTTATCCCACATTTGTGTAATCATAGGGTAAATGAAAATGGAACTGACAATTTTATTGGCCACACTCATCTGCACTATATGTGGTCTCCCTGAAGGGCGGGGTGAATTGTCCGCAGCTCTTTTGTATAATGTATGTTTGGGTATAGCCTGTGTATCCAACTGTTTGTTCGGAATAACAAAGGTTGCCGGGGTCAAGTGACCCAGAGTACAAGTACCTCTTACCCCTACTGGCAACCATTTATAAGCATTGTCTCCACATACCCAGAACATGTCATCAGGTAAATCCCATAGGGCTGAATGTTGCAGTACCAATCTATGCGCTAAGTCTATGAATGCAGATGCATTCTGAAGCATGCACCAACCTGAAGATTGTCCTAAAGGACTACAATAACCTACATCAGGATTTCCACAAGTGGGAGTTCCTGGCACATATTCAGAGGACTCATTACAAGATATATTGCCAGGAATACTGGCACAGGTTTCGTTAGAACCCTGGGGAAACAAATTAGAATATTCCCATGACGTGTTATGTAACCTTCTTTCTAGCAACATTGGTTTGAAGGCATCAGTAGAGTGTGAAGTTACATTGAAACTGACTTGTAGACCATACGTTGGAATTTGCCCCAGATTGATTAAACTAGTCTTATTCTTAGGGACCCAAGCCCCCCCTTTGTAGGCCAAATATTGAAGTTGGGTATTACTTCCTAAATGGTTACCTTGCCACCAGGGGTATCCCACCCATCCCACAATAGGTATACCAACAGTTAAATTCCATAACTTAACATTATCTGTGGCATTATTAGCGAGTGTGTCAGAACAGTCAGTCCAAGCAAATAACTCCTCTGGTGGAACAGGGATAGCCAAAAAGGGGATGCTTGTGGCTGACACTGGTGAATACGTGCAGATCCATCAGTCTGCCAGAGACTGGGAATTGTCCAACAAATCTCTCAGTAATTTTTCATGATGATGTATAAACTTATTATTCAAGGACATTGGGGAATTTAGGCTGTCCCATGCGGTTACCAATAGTAATATAGAAAATGCTAAAGACCAAAACATTATGCCCCCTTATTTGCTATTGGCTCGTTTAACCAGCTTGCAGTGCGATGCGTGAATCCAAGTCGGTCTTCCTTCTAGTTTCACTGATGTAGGGGTGATGAGGAGGACTTGATAGGGACCGTCATACAAGGGTTCTAGTCCGTGCTTCCTGACATGCCTTTTCACGACTACCAAATCACCAGGCTTCAGGTTATGACAGGTGTCGGTTTCTGCTGAATCTGGAAATGAAAAGAAAACTAGAACATGGGTGTTAGCAAGATTTTTACTAAGCTGAATAACATATTGAACAGCACGGTCAGTTTCTTCTGATAACTGCTGGGGCTGGAAGTTTGCAACTGGGGGCCTAGTACCAAACAATATCTCATATGGGGACAGGCCAGGTTTTGCAATAGGGGTACGACGGATATTGTAGAGTACAATGGGTAGGAGCTCTGGCCATGGAGCCGTAGTCTCCTGCATCATTTTGGTCAATTGTCCCTCAGTGTGCCGTTCAGCCTCTCAACTTTCCCACTGGATTGTGGGTGGTACGGAGTATGGAGGGCTACAGTGGATCCAAGCATTGTCAGAACTTCCTGATACACCTGAGAAGAAAAGGCCGGACCTTGATCACTTTCAACAACTTCTGGAACCCCATATGTGCATATAACTTCCATCACCAGTTTCTTCGCTGTAGTTTTTGCAGTCATGTTGGTAACGGGGAATGCTTCCGGCCAACTGGAGAACATGTCAACAACAACCAAACAGTATTCATACCTTCCAGACTTAGGCAACGTGATATGGTCCGCCTGGAGCCTTTGGAAAGGATAGTCGGGCTTAGCAAGATGCTTCGGGGGTACACGTTGAAGTTGACCGGGATTGCAAGTCTGACAGATATTACAGGCACGGTTGAGCGCTGTCAAAACTGTGGAAATTCCCGGGGCCCAGTAGAATTTTTGCACCAGTGCGAGGGCCTGATTCTTTCCTCGATGTGTAGGTCCATGTGCCCATGTGGCAATAGCAGGGTACATCCGCTTAGGGAGACACACGAGTTGGTCCTTTTTCCAGAGACCATTATCCATACGTGCCCCATCAGTCTTCCATTACTTCACCTCTTTTTTGGAGACATTCTCTGCATTGTCATTAAGCGGTCTCGCGGGGTCCGACAGAAAACTTCAGTCTGTTGTAGATCCTCAAGTTCTTGTAGGGTCAATGCTTCTTGTAACTGTTTACGCTGAGAGCGTGTGGTCACCATAGTTGGTATGGTTGGTTCAACGGGTAAGAGAGCGGCGGCTTTTGCTTGTATATCCGCAAATGCGTTGCCAACAGTCTGTGGGCTGTTCCTAGGACCGTGCGCCCTAACTTTGATAATGGCCACCTGAGTAGGTAATTTGATCGAGTCCATGAGGGTTTTAACAGCTTCAGCATTTTTCACTGGGGTTCCAGCAGTAGTAATAAACCCTCGATTGGCCCATAGAGCCCCAAAATCGTGAGCAATACCAAATGCATACCGTGAGTCCGAGGTGTCTGACACCCTGAAGGAGACAGTGACCCAAGAAGATCACTTGACCAAGGCAGAACTGAAGTTTCGAGGCCGAAACCCGACAGTTCAGTGCTGCTAGATACTTAAGGAGGCTAACAATGGCAGAAATGGCAAAAGACACCGGCTCATATTTTTTTGCAAACTGGTTGGGTCTGTTTTGGGCCCCTTGTGGCATAACTGTCCATGTTAACTGTTGCCCTGATAAATGAAGGCAAATAGAAACTGGCAGTCTGGGTGTAACGGAATGCTAAAGAAGGCATTGGTAAGATCAATAACTGTAAACCAAGCAGCATCCTGGGGTATTTGGGACAAAAGAGTATGAGGATTAGGCACCAGGTTTGAGAAACACTTTTACTGGTTCTACGGGCATTTTCCCTATATCATTTGGCCCTTTTTACCAGAGTTTAGATAGTATCTCTGAGAGGTATGGGGTGAGTCATTGATCCTCAGGCAATATTGGGGGTGGATCTGAGCCTATCAGGGCCATCATAACTGTAGGAAGGGCATGCAAAATACAGATTTCCTCACTGTCTTCATCTACATAGGGATTTTATAACATAAGAACCATGTGACCATCATCTTGGAATTGTACTCCAGAGCGGAACTGTGATAATAAATCTGCCCCTAGTAAATTTACTGGACATGTGGGAGAGATTACGAACTGAACAGTAACCTTGGGAAAAGGTCCCACAGAAATAGGGTTTATGAAAGAATATTAATTGGGTCTACCATCTACTCCGATCAAAACAGCAGGAGAATGACAATCTCTGAATGTGTTCGAGTCTGGCACAGCACCATAATTAGCAGGGAGGGGCTGAGGAGCAGGGTTACCAGTAGCTGAAGTCTGGGGGGGGCGAGAGTTTGCTGTGTGGGCTGAAGGGCACACTGTGTGCTCGCAGCTGCAGTGGGGGCTGGAGGCTGCTGTTTGCTTTTTTTTTTCTGTACGCTGAACAGACGGGTTAAATTCTTCTGAAAACTTTTTTTTCTTTTCCTCTGGATCGGGTGAACGGGGATTGAGGCTGGCAGCAAAGGTGGGGGCTGCGACTCTCGGTCTCCTTGTACAATTGTCATCTAGCAGGGAGACCTCTTCTTTCCAATCATTCTTTTAACTATTCGACTGCCTGACACATTGTCTGGATCTTAGTTCTTTCTTTAATCAATCACATTCTCACACCACAGTCACTTGCTTGAACCACAAACAATCCGTCTTTTCCATAATAATAGACAATTTTTCCTTCTTCAACATAGCAGTAACAGAAACAATCAGAATTCACTTCCTCTGTTCTTCCTAACACCTTCGTCACACAATTCATGTGCCAAGCCACAAAATTCTTCTTTTCCTTCCACGGATTCTCTCATTTAGAGCTAAATATCCTGACAAATTGTGCACAGATCTGGTGGCCGTTTCAGTCTCTGTTCCACCGGGTCAATAATTCCCCTCTGAGATTGCCCAAAATTCGCGGTACTCAGTGAAAGGAGGAGGGCGTCTCAGACTATCCCTCCGGACACCTCTGGTTATATATATCTATGTATACCTGAGTTACGTATCCTACCCAGTCTTCGATCACACACCACGCCTGATTACTAACAGTGAATTCAGGATTTCAGGATATTTTGACGATAAAGAGAGTCACAATCACTGGTCAATCCGGGGTGTCCGTCCCTTATGAAGTACGGTTCGAGCACTGGGCCCTCAACGGGACTACACCTCTATATGATTCCACCCATGAATCACCCCACCACGGGGACAAACCTCAGATCCTCTTTGCAGCAACAAGCACAGGAAAACCACACCAAACGGTCAGTCTGAACAGTATAACTGCCAACTTACCGTGGTTGTCGTGGGGGGGTGATCAGTCCCAATTTTGCAGCACCTGTGTCCGCTCCGAGGGTCCTTTGTCTTGTTGTCCTCCGGGGGCAGAGGCGTCCCTGTTCCGGGGGCAGAGGCGTCCCTGTTCCGGGGGCAGAGGCGTCCCTGTTCCGGGGGCCGCACGTTGGGCGCCAAAACTGTTGAGGTATGGCTAAATTAACCCTTCACGGTTGAGCCAGTGATTTCCAAATTAATTTACAGGGCGTTGCTAACAACTGGGAATGACCACACGGAGACGGGGGTCTCTGTACGGGAGGATCGAGGCAGATCACTGAGCCCCTTTACTGAATCTCACATTACATAGCATTCTGCTTAATTATGCAAAGTATACAGCTACCAATAGAATCATAATACATTTAAGCCAATAGTATTGCAAGAAAATCGGAATATGTCCCCAGCTGCGTGACGTAGAATATAGAACAATAGCGCATTCTTTTAGGGTCTCATCTCATATCTCATATCTTGTACAAGCTGGAACAGTCTGGTTTCATAACAGCCGTGAACTTTCATCTAGTTAAGTTAGAAAATTTAACTCATAAACAACAAAATGGCGTCGCAAGCACAAAAATGGAGTCTAAAGAACAAGATGTCCCGTACATCTGAATACTGTACTTCACAGATTAACCTCATTGACTCCCAATTGGTCACACACTGTAAGATAGGGACAGTTAGGCTCAAGGTTCCGATCAAGGTGAAGGCCATTGACTCCTCTCCCCTCACTAAGGAGGGAATTCTCTTTATGTCTTACTTGTTTTCCCTCAGAGTGGGCGCTACTCATGTGGAAAACCTAAGTTGTTTTGTTCTGGACAATCTACCTGCAGGGTTGGTGCTGGGCATGCCCTGGTTACGTCATAACCCAGTTATTAACTGGAAAACGGGGGAGATTGTTCAATGGGGGTTTAATGATTTTGTTATGTGATAAATCCGCACTGCTGGTTGAACCTGTTAAATCTGTGTCTGTATCATCTGTCGAGCTGGAAGGTATTCCAGAATGCCTGAAGGACTTTGAAGATGTATTCTCCGAAAGCGAGGCCGAGACGTTACCGCCACATAGACCCTTTGACTGCGCTATTGAGCTGGTCCCGGGGGCTAAATTACCTAAAGCCCGTCTGTTTAATTTGTCCGGTCCTGAGCCCTTGGCTATGAAGGAGTACATTGCTGAAAGTCTGCGCAAAGGACACATACGTCCTTCAGTCTCACCTGTGGCGGCAGGTTTCTTTTTTGTAAAGAAAAAAGATAGTGGGTTACGTCCCTGTCTCGATTTTCGGGAGCTTAATCAGATTACGGTACGGAATACGTACCCCCTTCCGTTGATTCCTGATTTGTGTAACCAACTATCAGGGGCAAAGTGGTTTTCTAAACTGGATCTTCGGGGGGCATATAATTTGATAAGGGCCCGGGAGAGGGATGAATGGAAAACCGCGTTCCTCACGACCGAGGGACTGTTTGAAAATTTAGTCATGCCATTTGGTCTTACCAACGCCTCCGCCATATTTCAGAATTTCATCAACGTGGTATTCTCGGATCTCATTGGTCGTTTTGTCGTTATCTACTTAGATGATATTTTGATATACTCCTCTGACAAGCATTCTCATTTGGAACATTTACGAACTGTTCTCCAAAGACTGAGAGAAAATCATCTTTATGCCAAATTGGAGAAACTTGTATTCTGTGTACAAGAATTGTCATTTTTGGGATTAATTGTATCCAGTGAGGGTTTTCGCATGGACCACAAGAAGGTGCAGGCCATTGCGGATTGGGTGCAACCCTGAGATCTTAAGGGTCTTCAGCGCTTCTTGGGGTTCATCAATTATTACCGCAAATTTATCCGGGGGTTTTCGCAAGTGGTCAAACCTCTCACGGATCTAACATGCAAAGGTGTGGATGTGAGAAATTGGTCCTCGCTCGCAAAAGAGGCCTTTGCGACGCTGAAAAAATGTTTTATGTCTGCTCCTGTCTTGGTACAGCCAGATCCTTCCAAACCATTTGTGGTGGAGGTGGATGCCTCCGAGGTGGGGGCAGTGTTATCTCAAGGGTCTGCCACTCTTACCAACCTCAGGCCATGTGCTTTCTTTTCCAGGAAGTTCTCTGCTGCTGAAAGAAATTATGATGTAGGAAATAGAGAGCTTCTTGCGGTCAAGTTGGCGTTCGAGGAATGGAGGCTCTTTTTGGAGGGGGCCAGTCACCCGGTTACTGTGATCACTGATCACAAAAATTTGTCATACATTGAGTCTGCTAAAAGATTAACGCCCAGACAGGCCCGTTGGTCACTTTTTTTTTCTCGTTTCCAGTTTACTATTACTTTCCGTCCAGGGTCAAAGAATGTCATAGTTTTCACCCTGTGTCTGCCCCTGAGCCACCGTCCTCCATCCTGCACCCTGGGGTGGTGTTAGCAGGGATCTCGTCTGAATTGGAACGGGAAATTGAGGGGGCCCAGTCGCTGGCTCCTGCGGCCAAGCCAGGGGGCAAGTTGTTTGTACCAGAGCAACTTCGCATTAAACTCTTGCAAGAGTTCCACGAATCCAAGTTGTGTGCTCACCCTGGTATATCAGCCACGCGACTGGCGGTGGATAGGATCTTCTGGTGGCCTACTCTTGGTCCTGATATAAAGAAATTCATTTCTGGTTGTGGGGTCTGCGCTCGTTCTAAAAGCTCCCATAGCCGGCCGGCGGGGGAGCTGATGCCCTTGGAAGTTCCCGAAAGACCTTGGACCCATCTGTCCATGGATTTTATTACCAATCTTCCCTCTTCCAGGGGTAATATGGTGGTATGGGTAGTGGTGGACAGATTTTCAAAGCAGGCTAATTTTGTACCCCTGTCCGCATTACCTTCTGCTGAGACCTTATCCAGATTGTTTGTGCAGCATGTGGTCCACTTGCATGGGGTACCCCTGAATGTGGTGTCTGATCGTGGTGTGCAGGTTGTGGCTAAGTTTTGGCATGCTTTCTGCAAAAAATTAGGGATATCTCTGGCCTTTTCGTCTGCATACCATCCTGAGAGTAATGGTCAGACGGAACGCACTAATCAGTCACTGGAACAGATCCTCAGATGTCTGACTTCTGCTAGACAGAATGACTGGTGTGATATACTGCCGTTGGCTGAATTTGCCTTCAATAGTCGGGTGAGTCAATCCACTGGTCTGTCCCCTTTCTTGATCAACTATGGGTTCAGTCCTCATTTTGGTGAGTTTCCTCGTCTGGATTCGGGGTGCCCCGGGGCTGAGGACTGTTCAGCGGTTAAAAAATACATGGGCAGAAGTCCAGCAACGTATATCTAGGTCTCAAGGCAGGTATAAGTTTATCGCGGACAGGAAACGAACACCTGGTCCCATGTTTCAGGTTGGAGAGAAAGTCTGGCTCTCCACGCGAAACATTAAGTTAAAGATTCCGTCAGCCAAGTTGGGCCCCAAATTCATTGGCCCGTACAAGATTGTGGAAAAAATCAACCCAGTAGCGTACAGGCTATGCCTTCCACCCTCTTTCAAGATCCCTAACGTCTTCCATAGATCTCTACTGAAACCATTTGAAGCAGTCCGGGGAGAATCCGAGTCCGCTGCTCCTCCGGTTTCGGTTGAGGGACATGTGGAATATGAGATTGGTCACATCGTAGATTCTAGGTTGGTACAGTACAGTACCTAGTTCATTGGAAGGGGTATGGGCCAGAGGACAGGTCCTGGGTGCCGGTCCGGTTGATGCATGCGGATCGTCTGGTTCGGGCTTTCCATGCTACCCGGGAAAGCTTGGGGGTCCAGAGGCCCCCCATTGAGAGGGGGGTACTGTCATGATACCAGTGCTGGGTGACCGGCACTGCTGGGGTTAATGTTCTGACCTCAGTGCAGACTCTCACCTGCACACCTGGGACCTATTATGGTGGCCTCTCATTGGTTCTGGGGAGGCTTCTTATAGCCTCAGGAAGCTCCCATCCCCCGTCAGTTATACTTTCGCCCTTGGCATTGTGTGGTGACCCCTGAGTGTGTTAGTGCTGTGTTCTGGTTGCTTGATTCTCTGTGTATGACTCGGTCTGTTCTCTGGATTCTGCTTGGTACCTTCTACGTCTGTTTGGTTTTGATCTCTGCTTGGCTCTGACTATCCGTTCTGTCGCATCCCTGGTACTGTACTGATATCTTGTGTATGACCTTTGGCTTTGTCTGACCTCCCGTCTGTTTATCCCTCCTGTACCTTGCTTGCCTGTATTGTGCATGACCCCCGCTTTGCCCGACTTTGAGTTTTCTACCTTCTTTGAAAGCAGGACGCTAAGCCCCTCCCCCTTGTAGTCACATGACCGTAGGTCCTGTGCCTTTCTAAACTTCTACATTCAGGTCCCGTGTATCTTTATTTTATGGCTGTTCTTGGCCCCAGGAGTCCCTACGGTGCGGGTGAGTCCCTGCCTAGCGGAGGCTGTACGCCGGGGCTGTCTGGACCCTGACAGAGGATATGCTGTTGAATATTATATACGGATTATATGAAGGATTTGGATCATAAACAAGATTATCTTATGATAGATGCTTATACTGGCACTTATTAAATTGGCACTCCATATATGGCTATGTGGTGGATATTTTGTGTTATATGTGATCCGTGTATACCTCTAAAAAGATTGTATCAATGAATTTGCTTTTTTCCTGCTGCTGCCCCCTTTTGGGGTATGTTCTGATGGAATCATGGACATGTGCTCCTTTTAATATATGTAATTTTGCAAATAAAACATATTTTTATTTATGCTTTGCTTCACTTCTTAATGGTGGGCTCATTAAATTGTTGCCACCAAGTGTTTCTATCACTGTTATTAGCGGCAGCAGGTGCAGGATGATGGGAGTAATAGTCCCACAAGCCCCCACCTGCTGTCATCGTTCTGACTTTAATATAACTCTCATCATCCTCCTCTGCTGCCAGTGATCTCCGGCAGAGCAGGGAAGAATGATGAGAGCCGTCTTCAGCACCTGCTGGCTGTAGAGCTTCTTCCCCGGCGCTCGTCCGTGTGGTACTGATGCGGCACACGCATGCCACACACGTGACACAAGTATTAGACACACTGACATGGAGATCTCCGGTACCGCAAATAAACTGACGTGTGAAACTGGCCTAAGAATGTTCTCCAGCGCCGGCCGATGTCACAGCACCGACTAATGGAGACACCACAGGAACAACCAGCAGAGACCAGAAAGTGACAACACAGAGCAGTGGTAAGGGAGCTGACAACATGGCGGAAAAGACTCACTGCACCCCTGTACAACTGTATACCGAGGCCCAGGCTCTATAGTGAAGGGACAGGATTGAGGGCCCTGGAGCTACAGCCTGAGGAAATGGCGGGAAAAGCCCTCACTGCACCCCTGTACAGCGGTATACCGAGGCCCAGGCTCTATAATGAAGGGACAGGAGTGAAGGCCCCATAGCTACAGCCTGAGGAAATGGCGGAAAAGCTCTCACTGCACTGCTGTACAGCTGTATACCGAGGCCCAGGCTCTATAGTGAAGGGACAGGAGCGAGGGCCCCAGAGCTACAGTCTGAGGAAGTGGCGGAAAACCCCTCACTGCGCCCCTGTACAGCTGTATACTGAGGCCCAGGCTCTATAGTGAAGGGACAGGAGTGAGGGCCCCAGAGCTACAGCCTGAGGAAATGGTGGAAAAGCCCTCACTGCACCCCTATACAGCTGTATACCAAGGCCCAGGCTCTATAGTGAAGGGACAGGAGCGAGGGCCCCGGAGCTACAGCCTGAGGAAATGGCGGAAAAGCCCTCACTGCACCCCTGTACAGCTGTATACCGAGGCCCAGGCTCTATAGTGAAGGGACAGGAGTGAGGGCCCCGGAGCTACAGCCTGAGGAAATGGTGGAAAAGCCCTCACTGCACCCCTGTACAGCTGTATACCGAGGCCCAGGCTCTATAGTGAAGAGACAGGAGTGAGGGCCCCGGAGCTAGAGCCTGAGGAAATGGCGGAAAAGCCCTCACTGCGCCCCTGTACAGCTGTATACCGAGGCCCAGGCTCTATAGAAGAGACAGGAGTGAGGGCCCCGGAGCTAGAGACTGAGGAAATGGTGGAAAAGCCCTCACTGCACTGCTGTATACCGAGGCCCAGGCTCTATAGTGAAGAAACAGGAGCGAGGGCCCCGGAGCTAGAGCCTGAGGAAATGGTGGAAAAGCCCTCACTGCACCCCTGTACAGCTGTATACCGAGGCCCAGGCTCTATAGTGAAGGGACAGGAGTGAGGGCCCCGGAGCTAGAGCCTGAGGAAATGGTGGAAAAGCCCTCACTGCACTCCTGTACAGCTGTATACCGAGGCCCAGGCTCTATAGTGAAGAGACAGGAGCGAGGGCCTCGGAGCTAGAGCCTGAGGAAATGGCGGAAAAGCTCTCACTGCACTGCTGTACAGCTGTATACCGAGGCCCAGGCTCTATAGTGAAGGGACAGGAGTGAGGGATCCAGAGCTACAGCCTGAGGGAATGGCGGAAAAGCCCTCACTGCACTCCTGTACAGCTGTATACCGAGGCCCAGAGAGCGCCCAGCACTACTGCCCTTATATACCCTCCACGTCACAGCTCTGCACATTCTGGTCACATGGTGTGGCGTCATCACAAGTCTTTCTGCCTCACTGCTCTGCTGAGCTCCGCCCCTCCTGGTCACATGATGCTGACGTCACCACAGGTCCTTCATCTACAGTGCAGCAGCTGCAGGTTGTTGTCTGTGGTGTCAGCCGTTATTATACAGAAGCCTGAAGGTCTCCATCCCCCGACACCATCCACCGCCTGTGACCGGAGCGACGTCCGAGGATGGAGGCAGAGACGGCCCGAAGAATCATCGCCTGCGCCCTGGAGATCATCTCCCTGCTGAGTGGAGAGGTAATCTCCTCTATATTATCATTATCTGCTGAGTGGAGAGGTAAACTCCTCTATATTATCACTATCTGCTGAGTGGAGAGGTAATCTCCTCTATATTATCATTATCTGCTGAGTGGAGAGGTAATCTCCTCTATATTATCACTATCTGCTGAGTGGTGAGGTAATCTCCTCTATATTATCATTATCTGCTGAGTGGAGAGGTAAACTCCTCTATATTATCATTATCTGCTGAGTGGAGAGGTAATCTCCTCTATATTATCACTATCTGCTGAGTGGAGAGGTAATCTCCTCTATATTATCACTATCTGCTGAGTGGTGAGGTAATCTCCTCTATATTATCACTATCTGCTGAGTGGTGAGGTAATCTCCTCTATATTATCATTATCTGCTGAGTGGAGAGGTAAACTCCTCTATATTATCATTATCTGCTGAGTGGAGAGGTAATCTCCTCTATATTATCACTATCTGCTGAGTGGAGAGGTAATCTCCTCTATATTATCACTATCTGCTGAGTGGTGAGGTAATCTCCTCTATATTATCACTATCTGCTGAGTGGTGAGGTAATCTCCTCTATATTATCATTATCTGCTGAGTGGAGAGGTAAACTCCTCTATATTATCATTATCTGCTGAGTGGAGAGGTAATCTCCTCTATATTATCACTATCTGCTGAGTGGAGAGGTAATCTCCTCTATATTATCACTATCTGCTGAGTGGAGAGGTAATCTCCTCTATATTATCACTATCTGCTGAGTGGAGAGGTAATCTCCTCTATATTATCATTATCTGCTGAGTGGAGAGGTAATCTCCTCTATATTATCACTATCTGCTGAGTGGAGAGGTAATCTCCTCTATATTATCATTATCTGCTGAGTGGAGAGGTAATCTCCTCTATATTATCATTATCTGCTGAGTGGAGAGGTAATCTCCTCTATATTATCATTATCTGCTGAGTGGAGAGGTAATCTCCTCTATATTATCATTATCTGCTGAGTGGAGAGGTAAACTCCTCTATATTATCACTATCTGCTGAGTGGAGAGGTAATCTCCTCTATATTATCATTATCTGCTGAGTGGAGAGGTAATCTCCTCTATATTATCACTATCTGCTGAGTGGAGAGGTAATCTCCTCTATATTATCATTATCTGCTGAGTGGAGAGGTAATCTCCTCTATATTATCACTATCTGCTGAGTGGAGAGGTAATCTCCTCTATATTATCACTATCTGCTGAGTGGAGAGGTAATCTCCTCTATATTATCATTATCTGCTGAGTGGAGAGGTAAACTCCTCTATATTATCACTATCTGCTGAGTGGAGAGGTAATCTCCTCTATATTATCATTATCTGCTGAGTGGAGAGGTAATCTCCTCTATATTATCACTATCTGCTGAGTGGAGAGGTAATCTCCTCTATATTATCATTATCTGCTGAGTGGAGAGGTAATCTCCTCTATATTATCATTATCTGCTGAGTGGAGAGGTAATCTCCTCTATATTATCACTATCTGCTGAGTGGTGAGGTAATCTCCTCTATATTATCACTATCTGCTGAGTGGAGAGGTAATCTCCTCTATATTATCACTATCTGCTGAGTGGAGAGGTAAACTCTTCTATATTATCACTATCTGCTGAGTGGTGAGGTAATCTCCTCTATATTATCATTATCTGCTGAGTGGTGAGGTAATCTCCTCTATATTATCATTATCTGCTGAGTGGAGAGGTAATCTCCTCTATATTATCATTATCTGCTGAGTGGAGAGGTAATCTCCTCTATATTATCATTATCTGCTGAGCGGAGAGGTAATCTCCTCTATATTATCACTATCTGCTGAGCGGAGAGGTAATCTCCTCTATATTATCATTATCTGCTGAGTGGAGAGGTAATCTCCTCTATATTATCATTATCTGCTGAGTGGAGAGGTAATCTCCTCTATATTATCACTATCTGCTGAGTGGAGAGGTAAACTCCTCTATATTATCACTATCTGCTGAGTGGAGAGGTAAACTCCTCTATATTATCACTATCTGCTGAGCGGAGAGGTAAACTCCTCTATATTATCACTATCTGCTGAGCGGAGAGGTAATCTCCTCTATATTATCACTATCTGCTGAGCGGAGAGGTAATCTCCTCTATATTATCACTATCTGCTGAGCGGAGAGGTAATCTCCTCTATATTATCACTATCTGCTGAGTGGAGAGGTAAACTCCTCTATATTATCACTATCTGCTGAGCGGAGAGGTAATCTCCTCTATATTATCACTATCTGCTGAGTGGAGAGGTAATCTCCTCTATATTATCACTATCTGCTGAGTGGAGAGGTAAACTCCTCTATATTATCACTATCTGCTGAGTGGAGAGGTAATCTCCTCTATATTATCACTATCTGCTGAGTGGAGAGGTAATCTCCTCTATATTATCACTATCTGCTGAGTGGAGAGGTAAACTCCTCTATATTATCACTATCTGCTGAGTGGAGAGGTAATCTCCTCTATATTATCACTATCTGCTGAGCGGAGAGGTAATCTCCTCTATATTATCACTATCTGCTGAGCGGAGAGGTAATCTCCTCTATATTATCACTATCTGCTGAGTGGAGAGGTAAACTCCTCTATATTATCACTATCTGCTGAGTGGAGAGGTAAACTCCTCTATATTATCACTATCTGCTGAGCGGAGAGGTAATCTCCTCTATATTATCACTATCTGCTGAGTGGAGAGGTAATCTCCTCTATATTATCACTATCTGCTGAGCGGAGAGGTAATCTCCTCTATATTATCACTATCTGCTGAGTGGAGAGGTAATCTCCTCTATATTATCACTATCTGCTGAGTGGAGAGGTAAACTCCTCTATATTATCACTATCTGCTGAGTGGAGAGGTAAACTCCTCTATATTATCACTATCTGCTGAGCGGAGAGGTAATCTCCTCTATATTATCACTATCTGCTGAGTGGAGAGGTAAACTCCTCTATATTATCATTATCTGCTGAGCGGAGAGGTAAACTCCTCTATATTATCATTATCTGCTGAGTGGAGAAGTAATCTCCTCTATATTATCACTATCTGCTGAGTGGAGAGGTAAACTCCTCTATATTATCACTATCTGCTGAGTGGTGAGGTAAACTCCTCTATATTATCATTATCTGCTGAGTGGAGAGGTAAACTCCTCTATATTATCATTATCTGCTGAGTGGAGAGGTAAACTCCTCTATATTATCACTATCTGCTGAGTGGAGAGGTAATCTCCTCTATATTATCATTATCTGCTGAGTGGAGAGGTAAACTCCTCTATATTATCATTATCTGCTGAGTGGAGAGGTAAACTCCTCTATATTATCATTATCTGCTGAGTGGAGAGGTAAACTCCTCTATATTATCACTATCTGCTGAGTGGAGAGGTAATCTCCTCTATATTATCATTATCTGCTGAGTGGAGAGGTAAACTCCTCTATATTATCACTATCTGCTGAGCGGAGAGGTAATCTCCTCTATATTATCACTATCTGCTGAGCGGAGAGGTAATCTCCTCTATATTATCACTATCTGCTGAGCGGAGAGGTAAACTCCTCTATATTATCACTATCTGCTGAGTGGTGAGGTAAACTCCTCTATATTATC